>NC_050583.1:61593963-61773963 GCF_013368585.1 Megalops cyprinoides | reverse complement strand
GACTAGTATCACAATTAGAAATCGACTATTTGAACTGATAAGAGTTTGGATCAATTGATGCAAGTGGCACAGACTGAAGAATTCTCCTCACTCCCTGACCTTAGTAGTAGACACATAATAGGCATCAGGATATGGGGTTTTCTGTTCTGTCCATCTGTAAAAGCATTATGTTTTTTTGTTCCCCCACAGAGGTGTATTTTTATTTCGCCATTTTCTAGCTAGACCACATGCCAGAGTTGCTGTAATGGCACAGTTTTCCCAGTATCTTACAAATACCCAGTACCTGCTGCTATGTAAGTATGAAACACGTGAGCGTTGCTGTCTTACCGAGCAGCGCTCAGGGAAGGTAGCACGGTGTATCGCCTGTTTGAGGAAAGCTGGGGCAAAGACAGCAGGGAAATAAGGAGGTGGGCGAGGAGCTGCGGAGGGTAAAGGTAAAGGGGGAGGCTGAGTGATTCAAAGCTCCTGACACGCAGCCGGATAGCCTGTGAGGGAAATTGACAGCGTCCTCTCGAATCAGGCCCCGTTCCCCGTCACGGCTCGGTGGAGCTGTCGGAAGCCATAACGCGGCGGACACGGGAACTGTCACCACCTGACAGGCGAGGCACTACCTGCGAGGCAGACAGTGCTAAATGACTTCTTATTATTAAGGATCGCCTCCATTGGCATTTGGCAGATGACTTAGTCTGCCATCAAAAAAAAAAAAAGTACAATTCTGGGCAAGGGGGATAAAATTGTCAGTTTGACCTCAGTCGTTCCTCACAAATTACAACCGGGCTGACCAGCCATCTCTGACGCTGTGTGATGTTTTATCCATGAGAGCGGTGCATATCAGAATGGAGCTGTGTGGAATCTCCCAGTCAGTTGAAAGAGCAGAATGAAGAGGACTTCGATGCATTATTAATTGGCTCTTTTTCCCAGCTGCATCTCTGTCTCCCATCCACAAGTTGCCAGCTGTCAAAGTGAAGATTCTACTCCCACAATCTGTTGTCGTTCACAATTATCTCACAGCATTTGCTGTTAGAAATGACCCACGTCTCCACATTGACAATCATCCTCTGTTAGTCATATAACAATGAATGTTATCTGTCTGCTTCTGTGGAGAATTCAAACTATAGTCTACGAAACGCTTCATATTGAATTCTACAACAAAAAAAGACAAAATATTTTATTCTATTCTATTGTGGCATTTTTAGTTGAGATATCAAGTTCTTCATTGGTAAACCCAGGATAAAATAAGCTGTCATGTTTAAGCAGTTCCAATCCTGGTGGGCTAAAGCCCTAAAGGTTTTAATCTCCTTTTCTAAGAAGTTATTTCTTTACACAGAGTTCACCAGGTAAGGTGACTGTCTATACAAATTCTAGCTTAAATTAAACAATTAAGAGATCAGGTTGAATAAAAACTAGCAGATCCCGTCACACTCAACAGTTGTCCAAAATTGCAAGGGATATTCAGAGTATTTTGTTTACCTAGTGAATTGTGGCATGCACTGAACAGCACCGCTAAACCACTGATAAACAATATCATAAATATCTGTGATGCAAAGTGAGTATTAAGAGAAATATTCCACCAGAAAACATTTTCAACATTAGAAATATATAAATAGTAAACAGTAGTACTTTGGGGAGATTACACTTCCTAACAATTAAAAATGAATGAATATAAATTAAAAACTACAGAAATTATAATACATAATGCTCTGGTGAAGTCACATTTAAATAATTGTGAATAAACAAGAACCAATGAAAATGCATAAATATCAGGCTTTATCAACAGGCAGTGACAAAGTTCACAGACGACACATTGGAAATAGTGCCCCCCTTGTCAAGTTCATTCTCCCACTGAATGCAATTCACTTTTGTGAGAGAACATGTTAGTTGGAAATGGTGTCCTAATGGAAAAAAGATTTGTTTACAGGGACATGACTCCTCTACCATTACACATTATTGGCAATCCTTTGAGACATCGTTTAAGGGATGTCTGGGCAAATGAGGTCAAGAGAAAAGGTGTGTATAGGGAGAGATCTACACTTACTATCCTCTGCAATGTATGAAACATTTTCATTTCAGTCATTTGGGTGGTATTGGTGACAGGGGAGGTATATATTCATATGAATATGAATATTCAACAATTATTTTATCTTACGAAGACACCGTGCGTAGGTTGGATATCAAGTTAGCATTCATGATGATTTGATTGCTGTTATCATTTCACGAATTCTGGGAAAGATTAATTGTGAAATAAAAACAGTGCCTTGCTTCCTATGGCAAATACCAGCTTTCTATTGCTGTGAGCTAAGTGAATGAATAGGGCAGCATTCTGCCACGTTTCACGGGTTCCTTTGATGTGACCAGTGGGCTAGATGCAGCCTGCTTTTAATCTCATGAATGTGGAAATGGGGAGTGCAGTTACACAGAGAAACCAGCGGCACAGACCCACAGAGGAGCCGCCGACAGAGCCCCCCCAAGCTAAACGGGTTACAGGCTAAAGTGAAGGAAGTGGCTGCTTTAGCAGTCTTCTTATTGCTATGCTCATCACCTCAATCTTGTTCTTAGCCAAGAGGCAGAAGCCATTCCATAAGAATTTTCATCGGAGTGTATTTCCAGGCAGTTTGCGCTGTCTGAAGTGAACATTCATCAGCTGATCTAATGAATAGTAAAATATCAGTGGTATGTTTTCGGTGTTTTTAATAGTTTGATGTTAACGTAATAATGACACTTCATTATAGTGATCTACAGGTAGTTTCCAGTAAGACAGGCCCGCATCCAAAATCAGGACAGGCAGAGGAACAGAGAAGGAGTGAGAGGAGTATAAAGGCACATTCAGATTAGGCTTTCAGCGAGGGCAAGGCTATGCGTTTTTCAAGCTATGGGGGTGACCTGAATGCCACTGCCATGTCCTCCCCCCCCCCCAAAATATACCTGTGTTCAAGCAGAAGCAAGGGCGGCTTAAGAACAGTGAATGCTCAGCATTTTAATGCAGAGCTCTTACTGACTTCAAACTGTAAAGGATTGATTGATTAGTTGTCGTATATTCCTCTCAGTACTCAGACGAATATTTCATATGTTAGCTGTATTAAAGTAATAAATGTTTGTTTAAGACAATGGCAGCCTCACAGAGATAACACTCAATAAAAATGACAAGTGACACAGTTTCTTATGTTAATAACAACACAATTTCACCCTGGGTCCCCTGACAGTGATATAAATGACACCTCTGACTGATGCCACTTGCAATTGTACGTTGGTGACCTCACAGACAGTCAAACTGACAGCCAATTGGGAAATACCTCACTGTGCCATGGTGGCATGGAATGAGAAGGCAGCTTCTCAACAACAGGTAAGGAACACGAACAAAGGGAGTGGGTTCAACATTGAGCATACACCAGAGATGGTACATGGGGGCTGCTTCTGACATTCTTCCTATGAAAGTGAGAGAAAAGCATACCAAGTTTCGACATGTTGCCATCCCATTTGCAACTGTCCAAAAGAGAAAACGTGTATTTATATACCTGAACCATATTCAGATCGTGCTTAGCTGTCAGCGTTTTAGTATTTAACCAAGGAAAACTATCCATGGATTAATTATTGATGTTCATGCAGAAGGCCTAATTAATTAAGCTATGTTACAAGTCATGTAAGACAGCTAATTTCCATACACTGTATTTATCTGTTTCATAATGCCTGGATTACAGTCAGTCCACATTTAGTTCAGTTTAAAAACAACCAATGCTGTCACTGAAATTATCAACACTGACATTTGAGAGTTGGTGTGGGGACCACACAACTGAAAAATAGCACAATTTATTCATTGAATCTAATGTAGAGGAAACCAGAATCCGTAAATCTCCAAGCAACAAATTTCTGCCCCGTTATCAAATCATGAGCATTATCAAAGAGGGGAAATATGAATAAAAAGTCTCACTTAACATATTTGATTAAATCTTCAGAGACATGCTACATCCTAAAATGTATTTGCTAATTATAATGTTTAATTAAAAGGAAACGGTATCATTATGGTTATAGTATGGATAAGGTATGACTGACATTAGCAGCATAACCAAGACAAGAAAATTAAAAGGCACTTAAGGAAATCAAGGGGAAAAGATCACAAAAGTCAGTTTAGTAATAAGAGGTTCATGATGTTTTGTAACTCTCTGTCCCTTGGCTGAGAAATCAGAGGTCATCGTTTTAAATCGCATGTAATTCATCCAAGTCTGGAAGGGTAAATAACTATTTTTGTCGTATGCAAAGCCAGGATTGAGAGCATTCTAAATTTCCCTCACATGCTGCTCTGCATGCAATGAGCCCTGACTGTTGAGCATGTTGCAGATTACTGCAGCGAGATTAATATACCGGTCTTAATGTATCCAGGGAGAGACAGATTTTATGTATTTGCGTCTCGCCACGCCCCTTAGCCTTAGCGGGACATTTCCGAGGGCAAGACATGAGGTGACAAAATAGCGTTCTAATGGTGGCACTGGCACATCACCACAAACTGTTTTGGTGGGCCTCACCAGACTGGAGTGTGCTGGTTAAGTCCTCCTGTAGCCCCACGATCCCCGCTGTCACATCGCTTTGCACAGTCAATAAACATTAGTCCTCCTCGGGTACAGGCAGAGCTCAGCGAGTCGACGCAAGCTGCAATTAAAAGTCCCGGAGTGGCACTTGAGTCATCTGTTAAATGAATGCGCAATTCACCACGGGCCACACCACGTCTCGTGTTTTGAAGTAATTTGTCGCACACGAGTGGCCGCTAAAGGCGTCTCAACAAGACGCTGTGTCTGTCTTTCCCTCCATTGGGCACTGCAACATCTCACCGACCATGATAAGCAGAGCGCATCCACCGTATGTGTCTGTATGCGCCTGTGGAGGGAGCAGACCTGGATTCCAGGCTGTAAGTGGCGGCGCTTCCTTTTCTGTTTCGTACCAGAATCCTCCATTTTTTTCTCTTGACTAGACTTTCCTTGTTGGCAGGTTTCTCAAGGCTGAAGTGCTCCTTGGCAGCCCCTGTTTATATTCATTTTTTATTTATGATTTAAATAAATATAACTTATTTATAATGTATTGCCTTAATTTATTGCAAGTAGAGTTTATAATAATATTAATGCTGCAAACTGCCATTTCAGTGAACACATCTTTTTTGGCTGTTGCTGACTGAGCTACTTCAAGGCCCATGCAAGAACATTCTGGGAGTGGTTATCTTTTTACTACAAGATGATTATCACAGGATTTTGATGTTTCTGTAACAATCTAGCAATCACAAGCCAAAAAGCTAAAAAATATTACCAAAATTGTTATTTTGAGATCACCATACACATAACTCTGATTTCAACATTACTAGACATTTTGTATTTTTGTTTAGCACCCTAAGTAATGTATTTCATAATCTCAAGGTTGTGGGGAATCTTCTAAGAAGGATTTGAGAATTTTGGAAAGCCACATGTTATGTCATTTATGGTTGACTATGCAATTTACATACTCAGTGCCTTTCAGATATACTGGGATCAGGATTCTGAACAATATTCTAACAAAGTATTTTGACCCTTGTTCACATTGTGTTGGTCCCACCTCCATCCACAGCAAACCCAGGGACATTTTATGAATAATTTATTAATGAGTTGACTGCAAATAATAATTTCAATGGCTAGGTATCAGCCAGTTGCATATACCACATATTGTACATACAGCCACAAAGGATCTGCAGTAGGATTTTTTAAAAATTACCTATCAAAAATACTAAGGGTGCCTCAAACACCAAGTGCAAGTTTGGCATTGCATCAAATCCTCAAAAGACGGAGAAAGCAATCCTTTTTGATTTACAGCAAGAGGTCTTGTTAAAGACTTGAAAATCTCTTGACAGTGAGATAATTGCATTTATCCTGCAGCCGATGCAAGGTGTCTCTGAGCTCAGGAAACAACAGGTACCTGTTACCAGAATTGTAATCCTTTGGTGCCTATAAGCTCTTAACTTAAGCTAGCTCTCAGATAATCGTGTCTGTGATTACCCTGACACGGCACCTTTATTTCTGCACTTTGAATTCAAAGTGAGTTAAATCACGGCTGGCACTGGGGAAAACGAACACCAGGGAAGCAGACACTGTTGCCACTTACTTGAAATTTTAACCCTCTAAATATTTCTTTAACCCCCCCCCGCACCACCACCACCAACAACAACACCAACACCACCACCTTCAACCAACTCTAGCAATTTTCAATACTTTTTTCCCAATATTGTACAATTTTCCATCTCTCATTGATTCCAGTATATTCCTCCAGTGAGGGCTTCCCCTTGGATTTTTCATGTATTTCATCATTTGAGGGTAAAATCTCCATATTCTGGCAACCCAGGGAACACGTAGTTTGGGTCTCAGATTTACAGCCCTACTCATACAGTAAGTGCATGTCTTGTCATCCATCAGTAGAGTTCACCTCACAGAGATGAGAAACCAGTCTTTACACAGGAATAGTGACATGACAGTTTTTTTCTCTTCAGTGCACACCAAAGGATTACCCTAAGGGCCTCGTTACTCAGAAAAGTTATAATCTCCATGGATAAAAAAAAGCATCAGTTCAGGATGAACTTTAATGCCTAACAAAAACTGATGACGAACATGATTGACTCTAATCATTTTGAAGATACACAAAGGGATAAATTAAATCCTCATCTTATTTACTGTGTGCTATAAAAACTCATAGGTTTCCTCGTTATTGCCAACCCAAGGCAAACGTGTGTGTCTGGAAGGCATACTGCCACTTTGTTTCTTTGTGCCACTTGTGATGACTCATATAAGGTATCCTAAATTTATGGGTGCTTAGTCGAGTTAGGTGCATCAGAGCTTAGTCAGTGCGTGAGGCCACTCACAGTTGTCACCCATTGTTCAAGTAGCTCTCCATATTTAGTGTCTTGGTACAGCATATTTATTTCACATTTTGCCTTGTGCCTTGGCTATCTGACAAATGCCTGCGGACAGCTAAACCTTACAATTGGGATTAAATTTGTTATATGGGTTTTAATAAATACAAACGTGAACTGAAAATATATTAGTGATTCGATGTATTGGCTTGCACGCATATACAGCATTGTGCAATATAAGTACACGACAAAAGAGGAAATAGCAAGCATATTTGCAGATATATACGATAAACTTTGACATATGTAGATTATTCATGTCATTTTGGATTTTATACTTTTCCACAGATACAGTCTAGTTTCTAAGTGATATTTCCCAGTCGTTTGGCTGCCCATAAATACAGGTATTGATTCTTCTGCAGAGGAGGGTACAGTGAAGCTCAGGTATGCTTCTGTGGCATTTATAGATCAGCTGATTGCCGCTGGATGAGAGGATGGATTGATTGATTGATTTGACCTTGAGGGAAAGCCTAGGCTTCAGCGGGAGTGGAGCGTGCTGCATTGCAGCAATGCGATTCCAGACCCTCCGCCTGGTCCCGAGTTCCAGGCGGTGATACGTCTTAATCAGCCCGTGATGCCCCCCCCCCCCCCCCCCACCCTCTCCGCACTCCCTTCTGTCTCAATAAAATATACACGTCAGCCAGGAGGTTCACACACACATATGCACATGCACACGTATGCACACACACACAGAGGAGCACACAAACACTCACAACATAGACAATCAAGCAAGTAGAACAAATAGACACAGCAGTGTGCACACACACTCACATGTATTCACACATACATGCACACCCATGCAGGAGCACACTAACACTGAAATCCACACACGCACACACACATACACACGTCCTGCCGCAGCGCTGGGGTCACTCTGTGTCTGAGGGAAGGCAGGGCATCGGGAGGTAAGGGTGATGTCATCTTCTCGTTTGAATACATTTCTGCACACCCCACCTGAGTTATACATAATGCAGGAGTGCTTTCTGGAGTGGCGTCCTGCTGATTTGGTGGAATCAGCATGGGCCGGGGTTTGATCAATATGTTTACCCTCTCAAACTTGGTCAGACGAGCACAGCTGCAGTGGTGGATGTTTTAAGAAGTTGTATCCTGCCAAATCAATACCTGAACTCACTTTGTTGTAAAAGGAACACGGACGTCAACAGCAGAACAACTCCTGCAGCACTTTTTATGAGAAAAATGATGAATTAAAAACAAATACTGTAAATGTGTCTCGCAGCCTGACTGCAAAGCAAAGGAGTTTGCCGAGAGTATAAGAGCTTAAGCCAGGAGCCAGTTGCCACAAGAACCTTGGTATTAACTGCATTACAAAGAGTGTTATGTGCCCAGCGGCTCATTAAAATGATTACTGCGTGCTCAATATGAACCTAAAAATAAAACAAACACATTAAAATAGATGATTTGGTCCTTGTTGGTGCCCATCAGGTAAACTAGAGCAGGTAAACTAGAGCAGAAACTTCATCCATACATCACTGCCCAAGGCCCTGTCAGTGTCTGAGCCACAGACTGCATCTGGGAAAAGGCAGGGAACCTCACAGACACGAGAATGACCTCCAATACATCCCGAGCTGAACGAGTAACGGTGACACCCACCGCACACAAGCATGGCACCCCATTTACGGTGATTCTCTGGACTATAATAGATGGCATATATTAGACACGCTGGCAATTTGCCAGCTTGGAGCATTTTGGAAGAATCAAAGTCTTTCAAGGATAAGCATTTTACATAAAGAGGAAACTTTATTAATTCATACATACATTTCTTCATATAATAATTGTTATAATAATACTGGTCAAAAATAATAATTATTATATTTAGAAAACTAATCCATTAAACTACTCTTTACTTTTACTTTACTTTCTTTAAAAACATAATTTTTTAATTTATAGCTCTTTTATGTATATATATATATATATATTTATATATATATTTATCAACAAAAATTAAAAAAGATCACAGGAAAAAAAGAGTTACAAAGCACATGTAGCTGTTACCGTAACTGGAGGGCAGAGACAGGAGCTGCTATTCTGTCCTGTCACCAACAGATGAATTGAATGGGAGTTATTTGATATCCTCAGCGGAAAGCAATGCTTATACACCAGGAGAGAATGGAGCACTGTCTGGGTTTTAGAGGAGTATTATTTTGGTCTCATCACCACTCAGAAATTATGAATTCCCACAGAACTAGAAGGAGGAGGGGTGAGAGAGCAGGACAGAGAGGGAGGAGAGAGAGTTAGTTGGGGGGATGGAGGTGGGAGCGGAGGGGGGCTGAAGATGAATTAGCCCGCAGATAATCACTCCTGTCGACTCGTAGCTGTAAACAATAGGGCTGATTGTTTTCTGTGTCCCCCTGTATTTATTTTTTCGGTGCTTTCCTATTCACGGGAGGTAGGGCACTATTTTGTTGGCAGAGAGGATCCCATATCTCGCTCACATCCGCTTGGCAGTCTCATGGATTTAGTCCTTCTAGCAAAACGGCGGTGATACCAGGTTTTTGATATGTAGAAATGAAATATAAGAGAGGTATGAAGGCTAGGCCCGGTGAGAGCAGGGCCAGGTCGCCATGGTTGGGTACTTCTAGACGTTGATGCGTAATTCAGAGGGGTGGGAGAGGTTCACCAACAACTCCAAGGGCCAGTGGGAAATCACTCCGCAATCCTCCAGGCAAGGCTGTGGTCAAGAAGATGCATCAAAGCTGTGAACAAAAAAAGGAAAACAGAGTTTCATTTCTTAAGGACTGTTTCCACTGAGAAAGAGAGTTATGGGGGGGTACTAGATGTTAATTACCATAAGTCAAGGTAAAAAAGATTCGTGACAGACCACATGTTCCTGAAACTCCAGCCAGGGTGGAATCAATCCTTTGGCTCCCTTATCTTTTTCCCACAGGGAGAGAGGCCCAGTGCTTATGCATTTCCTAGTCAGGAGACGTGGGGAGCTACCAGAACTCAAAATACAAGTGTCATTTGTACTGTTTGTGTTGCCTTTGAGGTGTAATATTGCAGTCCTGCTCACAGTAAACTTATTGGTATGATTACTTCATATTTTCCCTTTATCCTTTCTCTCTCTCTCTCTCTCTCTCCATATATATATATATATATACACACACACACACACACACACACACACACACACGGACACATATACATATACATTCTGTGCTCAGCTGCAAAATTGAGAAGGGGAACTTCAATATCCCAAGGGATGAATTTGCTGCCTTTGAGTCATTAAATATTAACCTGCCCATTCACTCATCCTGCCTGAACCAGATTTAAGAGAGGGGTGATGAATCGGGTGACCTCCAGCTCTCACTTTATAAGCTTAGCCTTGCTTTGCAATTTTGACAACCAGGTATTCCGCACACCTTGTAGGCTAGGACCCGCCCCCCTTACTCACTCTTTGAAACTAGACGAATGAACCTTCAGAAATTCAACTGAAGGGAAGAGTCATCATGGCAAATCAAAACAAGTTTGCCAAAAATACATGTGGGCTCATGTATTTATAGCTTCACAGCAACAGTAGCCATTTTTCCAGCAAGCAATCATTTTTCCAATTAGCGAAAGCTTGCAAACTTCAAGCTGGATGACCCTTTGAAACGTGAAACGTGAAACGTAGTCTAGACCACATTTTTAATGACAAAGTGGTGAAAAGCATTGATTTGATTTGGATACAGGCGTGTCAGTTTGAACAGATCGCCCATTAACAGCTGGTTCCCTTTCAACTTGATAGCATCTAATGTGGCAGCACTATCTGAATTTCACATTGCCTCCTCTGAACAAAGAGAGGCAGAAAGGCCTACATTAAATCATTCTGATAATACGATGCAGATTGGAAATCGGTTTTGTCATAATTACTTGTGAAGCACATTAAGGTTACAAAGGCAATGCCACCATATTAGACACAATTAAATAAAAAAGGATAAGCAGCAAATAGGTGACCTTTATTTAAACCGATGCTCTTGCTAAAAACAGGGTGAGAGCAATTTGAATTTCAAATAGAGTTTTTTAACCTCCTCTATTTCAAGGTCACAAGGCTCCATTTTACGGTTATCTATTTAACCATAACTTTAAATATCAGCTTATAATGTCAGGAATACGAAGTGTACACAATTTTCATTATTTCAAAGCAGTTTCATTTACAGTGACTCAAATATCAATTTTGCTAAGAAAGAATCCCAGTTGGTTTTTTTTTTCTGGATACCAAAAATAACTGGAGCAGTTACATCAGTTTCTATAAAACTACATAAAATCATCTCCAAACGTCTCCAAACTTCAACAAATTTCTCCAGAGCATTCTTCTCACCTCACAGCCATGCCAAAGACAACACTATTTCAAGCAAAGTTGTGCATTGTGCCCTCTGGCTTTCAATACCTTTGGTAACGCCTCCAGCTAAAATGTGCGTTGTGGTGATTTAACATTCTCAGTGGTGGTACTCAGCGGAGGGGCTCTGGGCAAGTTCATTTGCATTTTGATAAAAATTAAGTATATTAGCACTATGGTGTTTACTAATGATGACTGGATTCAGAGCAGCGCTTCCCTGCATTCATAACAGTGGTTTAGGGCCAAAAGCAGTAATTTGGTTGCAGAATTGCCTAGGCATTGAAAGCGTCCTATCAGTTTGTGTATTTGGTGTATGAATTGAGCATGAATGCAATAAAATAAGTACATGAGCACCTCCCTCATCCCCTCAGGGGTGGGGGTGTAAGTGTTGGTTTCATTTATTTTGGGCTTGTGAAGGCATACAGGAGTACAACCCGTTCTGTTGTATAGATTAGCTTGTAAACTTTGAAATGATACAGTATGGGATATGTCAGTATGCTAAGAGCCACTCAGGCTATAAATAGATTACAGCTGTTGGGGGTCCGGCAGGGGGGGTTCCGCAGGCAGGATGTCTGATGCACTGTGCATGTGTGGTTTCAGCTTGTGTTCATTGTGTCCCTGCAGACGTCATTCCATATTATCCCTCTGAATTGCACTTATTTCGCTGCACTGCACACCACACACAGTTGCCTCCCAGGTTCTATAAATGCTCTCACGCCGCCCTATTCTCGTCTCGTGCTGAACGCTTGCTGCTCACTCAAGCTGTTAATGTACTTATTGTGAAATTCGTGCAACTCAGGTGATGCCATGCAGATAATAAAATTTTAAAAAATGAACCAATAAAACAATGAGCATGGCATTATTTCTGCAATTCAACACTACTCTCTATTCACAAACTATCACAAACCAGCATTAACATACCGTAAGTTTATGTAACGTGAGCTAACATACACCAGCATTGCCCAAGAAAGCCTCTTACAAAGACAGGTCCAATTATTGTGATATTCCATACAATGCTTAATAGTTGTGCAGGATGCATTTGTAAGGGCCCTCCTTTACATTGATGCTTACCTGTCCCAAAGCTTTACACTTCTACAGTTGGTGGTGCAACAGCCAGCTGATATCAAAGCTGTAAAAAGAAGACAAGCCAGTGAGACACCACAAGGTCAGGGGTCACACAAAATGTACTGATAAAAGATGCTTTGCAGAGATGTCCATTAATAAATGTGAAACAGGGCTGTGGGTCACAGGTGTCTGCAAGGGTGTTAACTACACGCTATCATGATATACAGCACATGAGCTTTAGAGTTATCTATGTGCCATACAGTTTTGGCATAAGGTAATACCAAGAGAAGAATGCAAAGCATTTGCCGAACCAGATTATTTGGAATGTCCTCAGAGGATACCACGGGTATGTTGTATAATGACAAATTCTACTGAGTACTTTACCTGTACATTTTTTTAACATAATGCACCATTCAGAGACAAAAACATAACATTCATAGCACACATAGTTAAAACCCTAACATGCAATCACCGCACAGGGCAACCCCTGACGGTTCCCATTAATCAGGTTAATTAAGTACAAGCATCCGCTTTCTAATAAGCTGTGATGGTGGTGATGTGCACAGCATCGGTGTGGATACACAGTAGGAAGCAAGAACCAAAAAGGCACGGCTCAACAGCTGCGACTGCGATAGTGGTAACACGTCACCGCCCGTGTCACTTACTCAGTGAAAGTGTGACACTACCATGACTACATCTTGTTCCTCCATTCGCAGCTAAAAGGATTGGAAACGACCGTAACAGGAGCTAACAGATACCTGGGCAGCTACATCCAAATTAGCCCTGATTAACATGGCCACCATTACTTTGCATTACTGCTTAGACCTACTAATTTTCTGCTTGATTTGTTTGCTATGCCTTTCAATTTATTGTGTTCAATTACAATAATGAGTCCAAGCAAAGCCTTTTTCCTAATCATAATAGTTCAATGCATCAATATTGATGGGAATGCATTTTTAAAAAGCAGGTTTACACAAAAAAGAAAGGGAAAGCCAGTGCAATAAGTGATGTGATGATGGGGTCGTAATTCTGCCCACAACGCCAACATCTTGAGGCGGAATTTCCTCGCCTATTTCAATCTGTGTTATAGAGGCACCGGTGACAGCCACCAGAGCTCCATCAGCCCTCAGATGCCAGCTAACAGATCTGTCTGGCTTTTCCATCTGCTTCCCACAAACATGACGCTTTTTTTTTCTCACAGTCAGAGAGAAGCCTCGTCTTCGCTTTCACCTTCCCTCCTAGTGTCGAGGAGCCAGCAACCAGAGGTGAGGCACAGCAAATGCGGTGTGGAGAAGCGTCTTCCGTGTGTCAGGTCCGCACCGTGCCAGAGGAGCAGACGACGGGCCAGATGCGCGCACGCATACTTTCGCGCGCATGCCTCTCTGTTTACCGAGGGTGGGGCTCAGCAGATCGATCGCCATGTGATTTCACATCAAGCCACTCAGCTTTTCAGAAACCTGCAACATTAATTATTCAGAGCATCTGAAGGAAAAAAAAAAAACAAGCCAGACCAGGATTGATTTAAACATGCAGGCAGAAAAGCACATAGCGGTCTTCTTTGGTTGCACGTCAAGTGCCTTCTCATTTGTGCTCCCTCGAGAAAATGATCTGCCACAGTATCCCGACTGTTATGGGTTGATGTGAACGACTTGTGTGAGCTCACAACAGCAGACGGCTGAGAAAGAACTCAAGTGGTTGCACTAGTCCCTTGGCCTTTGTGTCGTGGTGATCACAGAAAGAAATAAAACACTTGAGAGTAAGAATCTGGCTGGAGGTGGCCACTGCATGAATCGTAGCTGGTGTCACAGCTGAGAGGCTTACTGCACTGTGAACAGAATAAAGACACTTCTCCAGTGAAAATCATCCGTGACTGAATTCAGTCTAGCAGCAAAGGTTAATTGTTACACTTTAAGGTGAGGAAACACAGTCAATTAAATAACATCAGGGACTAGGACAGTAGCAATTAGTTGTTAACAGTGCACTCAAATGCTTAAAGGACTCTCTGTAACATTGTCTTCATTAAAATAAAACAATGCTTAACTTGTATATTTACTCATCGACTAATGAGGTACTTTTTACTGACCTATGTGGCCTATGCAGAATTGCTCTTGAGTACTGATCTATGTGCAGCTGCATTACAATAGCAGAAGAGGTCTGGAGTGCAGTTTCATCGGTCCTCCCTATTCCCGATACTCTTCTGGCATGGAGCATAGGCTGCCTGCCTGAAAAAGCCAGACAGCCGTCCATTCTATTCCCTTTCCATTAACCAGAGAGACGGTTGACAAAGCTCTGCTTCGAAATGCAGGTGCCGTAAACCTACTCCACATTGCACCTTCGCCTCATTGGCCAAGATGGGTGCCTCACCCACAATCATTTCCAGGGCTCATATGACTGCACATGAACTCAGCTGAGAGTTAAGGATTCGTCCAATCACGTTAGAAATGACTTTTTGTGACGTCTCTGTCGCTATGACTACACTGCCATTCCAGGCAACCAAGCTACCATACAATGCAAGAATTCAGATGGCTCTCTTCAACCCATTCCATGGCCTTCAACACAAACAGCACAGAAACAACAAGCCTCAACATTCTTTCTTTTCAAACAGTTAATACTGCTACCTTGCCATGAAGCAAACAGTAGAATGTCTACTTTTTTATCTGAAGCCAAAGTCAAGTCTGCCTGTTTCTGTAGTCTCCTTCATTTCATCGTGAAAAGCAAATATGGCATCTGTTGTGGGTTTTTACACTACCTTTAATTAGGAAATCAAACCATTTAACTGCGGACATAGTTTTATGCCATTCCCTTTATTAATTTCTTTAAAAGCTGGTGTATGTTGATGGATGTGGTGTAATTTCACATCAAGCCCGCTCAAATCGTCAGAAATCTGCAACATCAAAAATTCAGATTATTAGGAAAACACAAGGACACCTGGGAGCTGAAGCTATTGAAATGGTAAGTTTGTCCACAGCTTTCCTTCCAGTAAACGCAAACTACCATTGCACATCAGCTGCCACAAACGGACCGCCCTGGCTGCACTCCCCCGTATGATTTTCACCCACGCTGACTAAATGGCAACACATGATATCTCAACATGAGTAAATGGGTACAGTATAGGTTTCAATTTTAAAAGCCCAGGTGCATTCAGGGTGTATACGGAAGTCAGTTTTTTTTTTTTTTAAAACATATTAATTTACTTCATCAGATAAGCAGCTTAGTGACTTTTACTATAAAGCGCTGTCAGATGCATTGTCAAGCTACACACACGGTGCACAACATATGACACCAATGATATTTACTCTCAGAGATATCCACAGATTGCCTGGGATTCCCTTCTCTCCTGTACTGGTGAAGGCACAGAGGCACTCCACAGTTTGGTATAGCTATGGCAAGCCGGAAGGAGAGCAGATAAATGGTGGGTCTCCCTTCCTCACTCCTACCGGAGATTTCCATGTAATTAGTCCTAATGAAGGACCCTGAAAATCACATTCATTCACACCTGATTTTCTTCTCAACATTCAATTCCCCTAGCGGGCTCCACTGGCTTCTCTAACAGGTGATAATGACTATAGGGGTTTAGACAAGTGGCCCCTCTTAGTTATTTCACAAAGGATTATACATTCCTTGCGTGAAAGGTCAGGCGTTATTACAGGGGAATGTGACGTGGAGGTAATTGCTTCCTCCACAGTGGTTGCCTGTCACCGAGGGTATGTGGCGTGTGGTTGCCCAAAATACTTTTGTCAGATGTATTCATGCTACAGCTTTGCCTTGGGGCTGCAGCTCACCACCTCACTGTGGCTTATTTGCATACAATGTCACCAGCGCAGTGAGGTGGGAAGGAGCAGGGCTTGTAACCAAAAGGAAGGTGGTGCGATTCCCCAGGGGGGGCACTGCTGATGAGTCCTTGGGCAAGGCACTTGCCCTGAATTGTCTCAATAAATATCCAGTTGCATAAACGGATCACATGGAAAAACTGTAAGCTTTACCAGTTGCTCTGAATAAGAGCATCCGCTAAGCTAATGCAATGTAATAATACCATCGCAGCTTTTCATTATTTACTCGTTACGTGTTTCATTGATGGCTTAAATTCGAAACAGGTTCTAACTGATATGTATCATCCTGTCTCCATCTAAAAAGCTGTAAATTCTGCTCATGGTGCTGCACCAGCTTCCGACGCAGTTCTTGCAAGTCTTCAGAGGAGCTTCCTGTCATCTTTAGCTTTTATGTGCACTTACTCTACCTTAAAACGTAGTTTTTTGGGGTGTGTTACAGATATTAATGACTTGAAGACAGGGCTGAGTAGCCCTGCTGTATAAATCTTCCCATAAGCATGTGGTAAGAGCAGGTGTCCTAGAGATGGAAAAAAAAAATGCCTGCTCTGGGAGGTCGGGCAAAGGCATTAATCATCGACCTTATACTTTTATTCTTTTATGTATGTACCTGGGAACCCGCAGGGGTGAATTTTTATATATCTTTAAACACAGGGCCATGACAGGCCTTGTAAATTTGGAAGAGCTATGGTTAACCCATCCCCCCCAACTGCTCTCTCCATCCCCCGCACCACGTAGGTCCTCTGCTCTGTGTTTCGTGTTCTAAATGCCCGCAGGGTAGAAAGTCACAACCTATGTGTGCAATGACTCCGCCTACTCTGTGTGCTTTTTACTGCTCTTGCAATTTAAGCCGTTCTGTTACCCTTGACAAGGGCATCCACACAGTATTCCCTTGTCAAGGGCAACAGAGGTGTTTTAATAAGCCCTGTGCATATCCAACAAAGAGAACACCCTAAATAAGCTGAATAGGGTCTCGGTATCTCTACATGAACACAGTGGCCAGCAATAGTTGCTGCTATTATATACATTATTACGTTCCTTATCTATTTGTCAGTTAAATGAGAGGTCTGAAAAATCAGCACTGACACATCAAATGCGAAACTGCCAGAAATGCTTAAAAAATTCTTTCCATTCAAAAAGTTCCACATGTTGAATTGCCCAGCCCTGAACATTTTTTCTCCCGCCTCTCCGATCTGGCAGGTCCTTTCAGAGGTACTCGTGTCGGTGACTCAAGCGTGGGTTCTGAAGCGTACAGGTGTACAGCCACCTAACAGCGTAGGCGTCCCGGTGCTGCCCGAGGCCCAAGAGCCCCGCTGAGAGACAGAGGAGGCGTTCACAGCGGGCCACAGCAAGGACCTCGCGTCCGCTCCAGCCTTCTGGATCCGCGAGGCTCCCGCTACGCTTCACTGTCGGCTTGAATCAAGGGAGAACGCGGCGCCCTTTGAAACGGCGGCGCTACATCTCTCTTTCTGCGGACATCAAAGGGTACACACGCATGTGAGCACACTACGCTGTCGTCATTACGTGTGGATTACAGCAGAGTGGCCTATTTTTCAGCGATCACACGCATGTTGGAGTCACGCGGGGGAAGGTGGTGGTGGTGGTGGGGGGGGGGGGGAATACATATTCTCTCACTCTGCATGCTGCTGGGAGACTCTCATTCTCGTGCCTCTAATTCCCAATGAATAAATAAATAAAGCTGTTAAAAATAGAACTTTCGCCGGTGTCTGAAAAAAAAATAAAATAAAATAAACGCCCACACACGTCAGCCTCATTGTCAGTTGAGGCTGTGTGTTGTTCTCTTTTCTAAAGGTTGCGCTGGCACGGCTGACAGCGGTCAGGAGTTTGTCAGTTGCCTGGAAGCACGCGCACCAATTAATATGTAAGGCATTCTTGGCTAAAAATACTATAGAGAAAACGTAAAAAAAAAAAAAAAATTGCAATGCTAATCAGAATCGGAACAGCAGATGTTGCCCTACTTTGTTGGCTCTCCCTGCATGAAACATATGATAGCTATACGACAACAAACCTGGAAGTAAAAAGCCCTGCCACCTATGATAACTGGACAATGAAAAAGAGCAATTACATTACCATGCACTCATAGCATCAGCAACAGTGATGGCCAAGTGCTCCATAATCCAAACCCACTGAAATAGCACCCGAGGTCAGAGCTGCATTATACGGCTGCAAAACCAAGGGTCACCTGCATGAGACGACTCAGTAAGGATGTGATACAATAAGCTGTGTTTGCTTTGTGTATCTGTATCAGGATTTCAGAATTCAAACAATTACGTGAGGGGGTGTCTGAGTAGATCCATAAGTACTGGAGAGACTTCTACACTGGCAAGGTAGATATTGCCAGGCAACACAACAGAAATCAGATATTCTATAACTTAGCAAGGAGGAATTCACATGGAGACAGTGGGGGCTGTAACAGTCGGATATTGTTTTATGTGATTATAGCCATTTCTGCAATGTGAAATGAACAAATCAAGGGAGACAATTCAGAAAAGAGGAAAAAATAGTCAAAAAAGCATTGAGTAACAAGAAGACAAGACACAAGAGGTTTTACAAAGTGCCTATGGATTTACGCTCTCGTCCCACTCAAAAGGATTCTTCTTATATCATTTCCACGGTTTTTACCCAGAAAGATCTCAGTAGCCCTCCTTGTTCACACCTAGTTCTCACAGGGGTCAAGCAATGATGGGTTCTGTTGCAGGCAGCCCAGCAAAGCAGGTGTGATTTAGCTCTCCTCTACAAGGGAAGGGCTGGAATATGACAGATTACTAAGCACAGGTGGAGAGCGTTCAGAGAGCTCTCAGTCCTAAAAATTACATCACGGTAATGTCCTCACGGTTGAGAGCCTGTTCCACTGACCTAGCTGTGAGAATTCATTATGAGCTCTGTGCCACAGAACTGACTGCAACAGCTTTCTCCGCCCCCCCCCCCCCCCCCACCCCCTCTCCAAAAAGGAACAGTGAAGCAAGAAAATCCAGAATTGCTAAATTTAACACAGCCATGTCAAAACAAGAGGGATTACCAAACACCCTTTGTCAGATTGGTCCAGGAGTTGTAAAAAAGGGACCTGGTCTAAACACACAAAGGAACCAGGGTAATGCCATTGCTTTTCATCTGCAAGGCATGGCAAGCTGTGAATGAAAGGTGAGGCTTGTTTCAGCAGAGCACGTCACAGCCATCAAAGGAGAAGAGCTGAAAGGAACACTCCATGGGGTACAAAAAGCAGAACTCTAAATCACTTTTAAACACAATGCAGACACAGATCACGCCAGGATGAGGATTCTTCTAAACTAAAACACAGAGGCATTTAAAGGCATCTTACAGTAAATGAGTTTTGTCTTTTAGCTCAGAAACAGAAACAAGCCGCAAAGTAGACCTGTGCAGAAGTGGATTAATGAAGACCACCTACAATCGCAGGTGAATGCCACGTAACTCCCTTCCTTTTCTGTTTGCTGGACCCCAGAACGCCTGTGAAGGCTTAAAGGGGTGTGACTGAAGATGCACACTGTACTGAACCGTCGCACTGCTACGATATCTTCCTCCGTCAGTCTTTCCACTCCCTAGCGCTGCTTTCAGAGCTGAAATCTCATCTCGTTCTGAGGCACACTCTAAAAATAACTACAGGAAACACTGCAACCTGAGCTCAGGAGGGGGGGGGGGGATGTTGCAAGTTCCTCGATCTTTTCCTTATGCTGCTGAGGAAAATGTCAGCTCCACTGGGAAGACAAGCAGGTGCTGTTTACCCCATTACTGAAAATGCTGTGATTTCAGACCAGAGGAACCACAATAATCTGGACAATATGGGAACTGGTTTCAACATATAAAACACATTGTCTTGTGCCATCCATATACTTTTTATACTCTGTTACTTTATAAGAAACCCCATAACATAAACCTCTGGTTGAACCAATTTGCTTATTCTAAATAGTTGGCTGTTGATAAGCTCTCTCCTGTTAGCTTCACTGAAAGCAATCTTTAAGATATAAATTGATGGCCACATACAAGCGGCCACATTTTAATAAATGGAATACAATGGACAATAAAATATATTTTAGACTGAAGGATGGAAAACCAGGCATTGGAATAAATGTTGTTTGCAAACAAGCAATAGCATTTTTACTGTCATGTGACCCCCAGCATAATGAATGCACAAGACAAATATGTGATTATTTTGAGCGCAAGATTTATCAAACAGTACAATATATTTCACAAAACATCATAATTAAAATAATAATTCTGTTTTTAGGCAAGTGTATTAAATCATAACTTGTCTGCATACAAACCTCACAACATGTTAATATGGCTTATGAAGCTGCCAAAGAACCACTTTGCCGAGGAGTAGAGAAAAATGAGTGGAGTGTTTGGGCACAGAAGCACAGAGTGGGTATGCATGAATTCCTCTTTGAGGCAAGGACAAAGGACACCTCATATTAATGGTCTCTGACCCCTGTGATTAGGGCAGGCACGGCATGGTCACTGCCATACAGTGACTGTGACGGCTTTTTAGCTCTGCCACCCCAAGTTACACTGATTTTCACAGCTCATTTTGATGGGCCTTCTTATCACCTGCAATTGCTTTTTTTCCCCAACTCCTCTTACATCACCGGCTAATTTTTCATCGGACTCCACCGAGCTCTGCTTCCCTGTCTTCCCTGAGCTTACGTGTCTGCAGCTGATATTCCTTCTGCAGTCATGCTCACATACTCCAGGGCTCCGGGTCAGTGCTCATTTGGCTCAAGCTGTCCCTTCCACCCTCGCCCCACCCCTCCCCCCCGGGTGGAAAAAACTGACTTGTTGCCTGCTGTCATTTCACCCCACTGTTTTACTGTTTAGTAGCTGCCCATCTTTGTTTCAATGGACCCAGATTTCTGCGCAGCATTCTTCTGTCAGCGGCATCCAGCCCTGTCTCCATTCACTCATTCCTAAAGAAAACGAACGGCTCCACCATGCAGCCCCAAGAGCAAGCTAAAAACAGGCGAGGTGCCACAGCCACGCTCCATATTACACTGTCCAGCCACGTGCGCCAGTGAGGCCACTGAGAACCCGAACGGACGTTTTGACGACTTTCAGGTTGTGAGCTGCGCTCGTTTGCTCGAGCCAGTTGTTGATTTTGCACATGGAGTATTACAGCTCCATTAACGCTGCGCTGCAACCGATGGGTCGCACGGCTGCACTGTGATTGCCCCGTGCACTCTAGCTGCACCACTCAATTTTCCTCGCAACAGTAAAATTAAATGTGCATTATTTGCGCATTATGTACCTGAGATCACTCCGTCAGACAGAGGCGGAGCTCGCTAGTTTCCTACTGTGGCTCATTATTTATAGAAGTGAAAATAATGTGACAATGCCATTAGCTGCTATCTCACTTGATTCGCCTTTGTACAGAGTCCTCAGTATACGTATTTCTTCTTAGTTAGGCCTGTACCACAATCTTTCTGAAGACCCTAATTTAGCCATTCAGATATATAATTATGCCTCATGTACTGGAAAATACCCCTTTGGTAGGCATATGAATGCAATAACATGTAACATGTAACATGCATCATAATGGTCTATATTCATTATTTTAACCGCAGGGTAGTGTTTTATGATCATCTGAAGCTTAAGCTGAAAACTTTTGCAGCTGGATAGATGTTTTTTTTGGGTTTATGTGAATCTTGTGAATGGAAATGTTCTGCTAAGATACTGGTAACTGACTAATGATCAGGATTTTCTGTTGCAAGAGGTCTTAAGATACTGCAAAGAAAAGTGCACCACATCACATCAACATCCCTGCTGTCACACCAGCAGCCGCGAAAATGAACGCGTAGCTCAGTTAGCTCACGACACACAACTGCAGAAATAAATTTTCTGCTTGAATGCAACTATTGGACTTCAACAGGTTCTACCAAGACAAAACTGCAGACAGTGCAGTGTGAGAGGTCTTCTCTCATGTTCTCCCCCTTTTGAGTCGCTCCATCCAGAGTCTTCTTGTATATGCATGTATGCTCTCAGAAGTGAGAGAAACCATCTGTTGTTGCCCACACCACACCATAACCTCAACAGCCCAAAAGATAGCTAACCCAGGCCCTGCAGGGACAATACGCAGTCACACCTGAATGCGTGCACACATGAACAAACACACACACACACACACACACATTACATTGTGACCAACAGGCATGTTCACTTCTCTACACCACTTTTTCTCCACTCAAACCTGTTGCTAAACAACATTTTCTTGCCCAGAAATAAATGGCCTTCAATTTAATCCAGCACAATATTTCACAGCCAAACTAATAAAACACAAAAAGCAAAACACCAAGTAAATGAAAATAATCATTTTCTGTCCGTGCTCTCTGTATTAGCAATTTAACCTGCCAAAGATAATAGGAAAATAGGATTCTATGTGAATGCTGCTGAGAGAATTTCATGCACCATTTCTGATTATTGCCGGCATTATTATTGTTATTATTTTCAACACAGTGTCACATTTCTGTGTTAAACACAAAAGGCCAGGCTATTCAGCAGAATCCTCTGCCCACAGGACTCATGCATTTTGGTAATGAGGCAGACCAAACCTTTGATTAGAATTTGCAGTAGCTTACAATTGGAAGAGATTCATATGGAAAAATAATATGAATGCTTAATTCCTCATCTAACTCCTATTGCTTACTTGCTTTTGTGAGCCAGAACCAGATATGACCACAAATGCATTATGCACTGGGTACGACTTTTCCATTGGGCGTCCGCTTTTATTAAACTGAAACACATGCGTCAAATTACCTCCAACCTCACCTACTACACAGAGCTGTGAAAATGAAACAGGACATGTAACTGTATGGTGACATTCCAATTAAATGTCCGGTGTCCACCAGGGTGTGGGTGCACCTCTTGTACGCACACAGTGTTTTTATTTGCACCGGCGTCCCACCTCTAAGTCACCTCACTGTCTGCCAGGCTCTGATGCATCAGCATTTATCTCAACATGAGGCCAGAACCCTCTTCTCCAGGCTCACAGCACAGTCAAGCTGAGGTCAGAGTCCTGCATATTCAATCAGGGAGGATGCGAGTTCCTAATGCTGCCGGCTGCGGATCCTTTGTGCCTTGCATGCATATGCATGCACGGTATACATTTGCATACTATGACTGCTAAATCCCAGTGAAACTGGAACAGAGTCTGCTCATAAAAACGTCCACTTACAATGAGGGACAGTTTAAAAATTCCATGGGGAAAACTCAGTTTGATGCATCAATATGGCCATTCCAATCATGTCACACTGGAATAACTGCGACTGTAGCGCTAGAAAGCAACATTGTTTTCCAGGTTAACATGACATTGTTTGACTTTAATAATGTTTAAGAGCAGGGGTTGGAGATTTAGTCTTGTACTCGCTGTAATCTGTGCTCCAGAAAATGATGCTCCACCAGACTAAGTAACATCCTTCCTGAATGGCTACCTGGCCACTCCCAGGCTTTCTGGAGAGCCTGCATTCAATGCTGAACCAATCCTGCTGCACCAGGAAGAGATTGAGACCATGGTTGTAGGAAAATAGAACATAAGCCAAAGCCAGGCCTCACCTACAATGAGGACAGTGACGGAAACTGCTTTGATAACTCCTCAAGAATAAGTGGAAGCTTTGGGTGGAGATAAGGGTCCCCTGACGTTTTCACATAAGCCTTAAAAAGGATGGCTTTTATCTTAGCCAATCAGAAAGAGGAAGATGGCAGTCTGACAGGAGGACCAGTGTGAGAAATGTAAGAGGATCTAATGCTTAGTAAGAGCATCTGATAATTCCACAGCTGATACTTTTCCATTTCCTTCAACATTTTACCTTAACATTTTATATTTTCATAACTTTCAGGCATCACTGCTTCACTGGTGTAATTCACATTTGATTCTTCAAGTCATCTTTTCCCCCATTACTTTGAAGAAAAAGACTCGGGACTCTGGAAAAATTTCTTTACTCCAGGTTTTAGTTCAGAGACAATATTAAAATTCATCAACAGCATATCTACAAGCAGTGTGGCAGTGCTGCCAAAACAAATGGCTTACTGTTTTTTTATTTACTTATATGGTCTCCTTTTTAAATAAATCAAACATTCAGACATAATCTGACCAGCAGCAGCTTTTCACACCCAAGGGACAGAGCATGTCAAGACATTGATGGAAAATACTCATGTTCTGTCGCGGGGATTATGGAAGATTATTGATGTTTCATTGTGAACCTTCACACAGAAAGATAACGTCTATAAAATGTAAAAAAAAAAACTCATTTTAGTCTCTGGTCTCTATTATTGTTGTTGTTGTTAACAATGAATCACGGATATGGATGATATAGCCCACAGGCTCCTGGTACCCCTGTGCTTATAACCTTATCCTTCCTTTCTTATGTTAAATTAAAATTCCACGCTCATCAACAGAATTCATCCATCCTCTCGAGAAAATGACTTAACTCGCGACATCCCCATGCATCACTTGTAGACTTATCCACAATGCTGTGTGAGAAGCACTCCCTTTCAGTCTGAATTAGAGTAGCCGGCTGCAGGAGTACTAATCTTTTCTTCTCACTGTGCAAGTTTACATATTTCTCTACAGCAATCCAAGTAAAATGTGCTTACTTGAATGAGCAGGGACAAGATGACGTTCTATACCCTCAGTACCATCAAAGGCATCAACTGCAGGGCTGATGCTGACAGCTCACAATGACGAATCTGCTTGGCTTTTTATCACCTCTGAACACAGTCCAAATATTAATGCAGGTCTGATTCAGAAAGCAGGTACTTTAAAAACGGCCAGCCACATCTGCTGCTTCCCGACATAACATAATGGTAATCCATTCTAATTCGATACCTTCAACAGTTAAACCTCATTTGTGCCACTAAAACCAGGCAGCTTCCCGCCACAGCAAAGTATTTTATAACATTATGAGGTTCTCATTGGCTCTCAAGGTCAAGGAATAAAAATAGTGAAAAATACTACCGGCGGTGGTTATGGAATCATATCGTATCTCAACTTATCCATTTCAATGGTGCTAATGCTGGCAGCATCCGCATGTGTTGATTCATTCTGTACTTCAACCTAACATGACCCTATCTGTGAAGTATCCACAATGCCTTCATCATAGACACTGACTGATGATCTTCAGATCACCACATAGTAGCACTAACCAAAGAGAGCACTCACACCTGTCAATTGTTTATTAATAATACTCTATTACTATGAAAATATTCTAGTTCTCTAACAGCACCGACATTTGGAACAAGTAGGAAATATAGCATGAGGGCAACAAACAGCAGAAAGTGTTGAGCTTCACACAAAAGTGGAATTTACACTCTGTCCAGCTCGGGTCACAAACCAGTTTGACGCAGTACCAGCTGTGGCTTGAATCCAGTTTGAGGTTGATATGGTTGACTGACATGGAGTTTCAGATATGAGCTAGTTACATCTGACTGCAATACCTGGCATGTCACAGGACAAAAAAATATTCCCTGTGTGTTACATTCCATGTAAGTATTATATTGGCGGGTGTGCTCTGATGCACATTCCTGTCAGTGTTCACAGATCATTAGTCTAGCTAGTAACAATGCTAATGTTACTAGTCTGATGGAGTTACACTCATTCTTGGTGCATTTTTCTCATTTATTAGCCCTGTTTTTAGAATATCATTTCAATATCATGTATTATATGTTTTATATAACTCGATACCTTGCAATCAATGGTTAAAAATAATGTGGTTTACTGATCAATCTTACCCAACAATAAATTGTAGCATATTAAAAGTGGAGATCACATGAATGGAAAAAATGGGTGTGGCTCTGAAACTGACAGTAAAATACATGAATTAATTGTAAATGGCTCACTAGACATATCACTACTAATAATACAGTCTGTATATAATAATAAACATTTGTAACATGTCCTTTCCTAGATAAGATGAAGGTAAAATAGTGATTTCAGCTTTCTAACCTTTTACATTACATTAAATAATACATGACAGTTACATGTCAATGCTTTACTGTATGTGATCTTGTATAAATTATGTTTTTACCAAAAATAGACAATTATCCCTGACTTGGATTTTAAATTAGGAGGCGAAGAGCCCAACACTGTTAAATATGTTAACTGCTTTAACATGCTATGTTATTCATAGGATAACACTAGCCATTAACATTACCTAGCTTACTGAGAATGTACTGACAAGGCAGATTGCAAACAAACGCATCCATATACCTTTGCATTTCTGTATGTTCAAAAATGCGTATTGCATGACAGGTGAGGAATTGACCATTCTCCTGAAAACGCCTCTCAGAAGGAGAATGCATTGCTTTGCAGCATAATACTTGGGCTTCCCTTGACGAAATGTTTATGGTGCCCATTTATATTAGCTAATGCCAGCTACCACAGATGAGGAGATAACTTCCATGAAAAGCCAGCGCCGCAGGGCAACAGCAGCAGCACATTAATCTGTACTACATTACAACCCTATTTACCAAGCATTTGTAAGACTGAGTGGTAAAAAGGGAGGGTGAGACATACAGCACATGGCACAATATGGGTCACACACGTGGCCCTCACTGGTAACTGGGTTTAGAACTGCTGCCCTGCATATAAATGCCACATCCATTTAGACACATGTATTCGACCAATAAGTCACTGAACACAACAAATGCATATGACTAAGTCCACAGGGCTAAATCACACAGATTTACTGGTTATAAAATGTAGCAGTCATAACATATCCATTTCTGGCTTTTGTTTGTCATCGTTAACAACACTCCTTTATTTAATAAAATAATACTGAATTAACTGTGCAAGTTTGTGTTCATGCTGTTGATTTGTGCATTGTTCTCACGAGCAGGACTATGGTTGTGGTTTCAGTCAGCTCGAAACCAGCCACAAGATATTCTAAGGTAAAGGAAAATAGCACTGCAGTAAAGGAGCTGAAAGGTATTTCCACTGAATGAAAAGTGCTCAATCTCCAAAATCAAATTACTGCAGCCAAAACAATATGCTGTCATATCAGCCATGGAATGCAAAAAGAAAAGAAAAAAAAAAACAACACAAGGCCTGAACAACAAGAGGGGTCCCTGCTTAAGTCCCATTTCCATCGCAAATGTGTTGCATTTTTTAACAGTGCTGTTTGCTCTGTGATTGACAGACTATTATTGTTGGAATTTTCTTCACAGACAGAGAATGAAAAGGGGCATCTTATAATATACAATCAGAGAAGCTATTGGCCTCAATTCTATATTTAGATTAGGCATCAAATGGGAGTATTTTTCAAGGTCACTGTCGAGCAGAGCAGCAGAGATACAGCCCTGTCTGGCCACAAGCTTCCCTGGCCTGAGAAAGCACGTCACTGAGAGGACTGGGTCTGTGTTTTCAGCCACATCTCCTCTCCTGAGCCCTTCCTCTGATCGCTTTCATCTAAAAGTGCCAGAATTCTGCACAGCTCACCTCAGAGGTGTTTACAAACCCATTACATCACTGGCATTTTAAAAGAAGCAAATGTGCTGTTGCGCTAACGTAGCGTGAGGCTAACACACTCCCATGATGTTTTTCTCTGACTTTTCCTTCCGAGTCTTCAGAGCAGCTTAAGCCAATATGCCGAACATGTGATTTCCAAAGCCGCAAACACGATTACACGCAGACTTTTTTCCAGACTGTAAAATTACTAGCGGATGTCAAGTCTACACAAGACTTGCAATGACCACTATGTGCAATAGGTTTAGGCAATATGATTTTCTTAGTATTTTCCATGATCCATTAACAGTATCCAGTCAAAAGAAACCACCGTACTTAAATGTGACATTTCAATGCTTCCTTGTTAGAATTAACACAAACCACACATCTTACAATTTATCATTTAACATGCACATCAAATTGGAGCATGAAAATATTTTTGCCTTTCATTTTGATTTGATTTTATGTTCATTTTTATGTACTTACAAAATAAAGAAAGGCAAGTAAATGGTGCTTACAGGGCTAACTTATAAATACTTAGCAAGTCCAGCCTTCTGTGAGTTTAATTAACTTAAAGAACTTCCCTGGGTGCTAACTGAACAAACTCCCTCTTTGACCCACACAAAGCAAGCCTAAAATGAATTTAATTTTAAAGGTACACTTTGTTGGGGGGAATAATATCACACAAAGGTAAGTGCTCCTCAAGTGAAATACAAAAGCTGAAATTAGCCACACTGCTTTAAAGTCAGCAATGCTTGTGCACAAGAACACAGCCGGCCTTGATTAAGGCCTCTTAGCAGAAGCTTGAAGCTGTAAGATTCACGACTTGTTCTGCTTTAAAATATCCAGAATTTAACACGATCTTGGTTTGCGTCATGACACAGCAATTTCAATGCATGAAATTACACAGTACAGTATTTATCAGTGCAACAGTTGTCAAAATCCAGGAGTTGTTTGCTTTCAGGGACAATAGCTTTCTAAATGGGAACACAATTTCTGAAAAACAAAAATGCAATAATTCCACCAAAACCTCTTACGGGATAATCAATCAGGGGAAGGCCTGGTAGCTACAGCACTGCCCCTTTTGATATGGCTTCAATTTGCAAGTCAAAAATGCCTCTGCCTCTGGACTGACTGTAGAAGGCCATACACACATGAACAGTGTATCAGCTACCACTGGACTCTCTTCTACCTCTGTTTTTGTATTCAATATTATGTCTGTCTGTCAGGCCTCTTCTCCAGATATCAATCTATGGGTTCATAGCTTTAAAAAATTAAAGGCCCAATAACACAATGACAAGACCTCATCTACAAACCTCCTGAATAGCACAGCTGAAACTTTTTATAGCAATAACAACCATGGGTCTCGGTTGTGAACTGAAAGATATTAAAAATCCCACTAAGAACACACTCTGGTACCGGTGCCACAGAGCTCATATGAAACATTGCAAGTAAAAAATGAGACAGGCCAACAGGTCAATGGACGGTGAATGCCTGTGTGGGGTTAACCCTGGGACAGACAGCCAATCTGATGAATTTTCTCACTATCGTTACAAGGGGAAGACCAGTGCTTTACACCAGCAGCTCCCATTCTACGTTTCTTGTACCAGAGAGGTATATGAGCAGCAGGCTCCCAGGTTCCCCTCTCTTCATCCCCCAGGTGAAGGCAAGTGAATGGGAACTACACTCGTGACAACACCATTTCAACTCACCTGCTATTTATTTTTAGTATTCTATTCAAGTATCTGTCACACCTCTAATTAAAGTGGCTTTTAGTACTATGCAAGCTTTAAATGAGCGTACCTTTTCACAGAGCACTTGCTGTATCAAAAACTAACAACAATCAAAACAATTAAGCTCATTTTGAAATTTTCCTTGCATAGTTCTGCTACTATAATTTGAAGTGTATTCAAATTAGGTATTAAGCAAATAGCTTTTTCTTTTCAGTCGTTGTGAATAACATACTTTGTATTTCAAAGGAAATGGCAGAAATGAAATCTGGCTACTTGGAAAAACCACATTCTCTGACATTCCAAGGGAATTAGCTGTAAATGAAAAACACCGCTGTTTTTCTTTTATCATGAGGGAGGGCAAATACGATAGTTCACCTCCAGGAATATGTCCTGTGGCTATAGCCAACTGAACCACTCAGCATTTTTCTCCTGGAAAATCATTACCAGCCACTGTAGGGGTTGACAACACAGGCCCGGCTAATACTTTCATATTTTTATTTTCCCAACATCCTCACCATGCTGATCTACAAAATGACCAGCTAAAGCCACACCATAGTTGGGAAAATGGACCTGCAGAATAGTTTAATAGCTGGGCATTGAGGATGTCTCAGCTAATCGTACTTTTGTGTGCTTTGGAGGAGATGGGTTCAGCTGGAAATGAGAATCTCAAAATCCTGTTCCAATCCTCTTTTAAACCTCCAATAACATGGTGAACTGGGCTATAAAACTGGCTGTAAAATCAATTATACTGTGATATGTTTAAAAGTGTGTGAAACAAGTTTTAGTCTAGCTGTTAATTTGCTATAATGGACCTTAATGGCGTAGCCACATTGATTTTCTGGCTTAACATTGTGTTCCTTTTATAGAATAAATTAAATGTACACCTTTTTTTTCCTTTTTAAGGAATTCTACAAGCCTTTGTAGCAAGTAAGCTTTAGTGACAAATGTAAGTATGCCTGCCTGCCTTCCTTCCTATTTGCTTGCGCTCATGGGTCTGTGACTATAGCTGCTCTGGGAGCTCAGCTGTGCCACCTGCAGTGACCCCTGACACCCTGGGGGAAATCTGACCTCCCTGGGGGATAGCATGTGATGGAAAGGCATGAAGCGTGGCCCTGTCAGCTGGGCTTCAATCAGCGCCAGGCCTACCGCCAGACCCACCATTCATGCCATTGTAGAGGCTCCGGTGGTGGGGTGACAGCTCATCTCCCGCCGGCCTCCTCTGAACCACCTCCCTGCCAGGGCTGCCGAACTTCACATGGTCAGCACTGGCGCTGTACTGGTGCCTCAGAGGCTCCGGGCTGCCGCCCCCGATGCGACCCCTCGGGAGGTGATCAGGCGTTCCGGCCAAACCCTGTTTGGGCTCAGGACTCCCGCATCCGCTCCCTATGCTGCCCCTGTGCTTCTGAAAGAGCTCCGGGCTCCCCTGCCCGGACCCGAGCAGGTACTTCTGGGCCTGGATCTCCGGGCTGTGCTTGGGATGCTGCTCGGGGCTTCTCCTGCCCAAGCCCTTGCCGTGCTTTTCCGGGCTGGGGCCGCGGAGGGACTTGTGGTCAGGGCTGGAGATGGAGCCGCATCGGGGCCTGCAGGGAGGGGGCAGGGCTAGAGGGTAGTCCAGGCTGGTGCTCCTGAGCCTGCCAGGATGCTCGGGACTGCTCCCCTCTCCCCCCGGCCCGACCCTGGGCTTCTGCAGGTGGTCGGGGCTCCCTCCCACGGCGGGGCCGGCCAGGAGCTGCTGCTTGTGGTGCAGGTGGTCGGGGCTGTCTGTGCTCCCTGCGCTGGACGTGCTGCTGCCGTCTCCCACATCCCGCAGCAGCCCCGCCCCCGGCACGAGCAGGCTGCTCTGGCTGTCGATGGAGTTCCGGCAGCCGGCGACCCCGGCGGCCCCGCCGCCCGCTCCGCCGCCGCCCCCGCCGCCTCCGCCGCCCCTCTCCTCGTCCAGCATGAGGCACAGCTCCTTGAGCTCCAGGTTCTCCTTGATCACTTCCTCCTGGCGCAGCTCCAGCTCCTTGAGCCGCTGCAGATAGAGCGTCACCTCCTTGCGCATGATGCTGGCGCTGTAGCGGCCCAGACGCTGCCACTCCCGCGACACCCGCTTCCCTTTCTGCCGGTCATCGTCCAGGAAGCAGCAAAGGTCCCGCAGCTCCTGGTTGTCCTCCTGTAGCTTCTGGTTGATGTCCTTCATTGCAACAAAAAATGGTGACAAGAAACAGGGTGTAAATATCAGTTTTACCACCAAACAGGTAAACCTACACCTTATATCAGTTTATCAGTTTATAACACATTTCAGCATGTAATGTTACAGCTCATCCCTTCATTACCCCATATTAACTTTACTTTCTGCACACATAGTTTATCAATAACAGGTTCATAAAATTCTCTTTGGGCAAGCTATGAAGGTAAGCTACGATAATGGTATATCAAGAGTGTTTGTGAGCACCAGAGACTGTCAGTGCATGACACGTCATGGCTTTCGTCTGCATCCTGACAATCTGCTCTGATGTCGAGTCCTTTCATCCGCCTTCAGCTCCAGTTAACTTTGTGTTAGACTTAGAGCCAGCACTTGGAGCCCTCAGTCGCAGGCTGTCTAATTAGCTGAAATGTATTGGCTTTTGGTCTTACAAATTTGTCAAAGATCCAAAGCGCTTCATCTTCCTCTCACTGCCCCCTTCTCTAATGAACCTCGGCTTTAAAACGTGGGTCCTTAAATCACCTCCCCAGACGAGTGCATTTGTAAGTGACCGTTAGTTCTTTCATGTTCTCTCCATTAGTCACACGGCATTAAGTAAAATTTCGCAAAGAGGGGTGTGTCCACTGAAAATCTTTCTTGTAAGTCTCAACCCTTGAAAATAATAAAGAATACACCAAAACGTCATTGTGAGAGAAATGATTCATTCTTTACGCTGGGCTACATATTGCTACCAACAAAATATATATAGAGTATAGAATTTGTAATTATTCTTCTGCAGCTCTACCACATGTCTAACATATCATTATTGATATTCTTGTTATTAGAGGATAAACAGTGAAAAACCGGTTGACAACTACATAGATACTTATATAAATTATATTATACACATTATCCATTTACAGGGCTTGATATTTACCTAAGTAACTTACTAAGGAAAGTATCATCGTATAATTTGACCATGCTATTTGCTGGTTACAAATCCACTTCTTTAGACTATGTTGTCAGCTGAACATATTTCCCTACCAATGTATTTAAAAATCAGAGGTCTCCTCCATGTTCATAAGGTAAAGCTTGCAAAAAACAGGTGTGCCATAGTCTTGGCTGAAGTCTGGTTTACTGGTAATCATTCGCCACGTTTAGCACAATTTAGTGGTTTAAATATTCCCCTTACCTCGGCTTTCAAGCCGTCTCATATGTCATACTTAAAATATTAAGCACAACTCATGAAATTGAATAAATATTCAATACACACACGTACGTTTTCAGATATGGCTATGCGTACATTTTTCAGTTTACACGTTGGTTTATATGTATTGTTTCGGACTGCTGGACTCAATAGCAAAACTTCATGATGTCAGAGTCTAAGGGGGCTATGGTAGTGCTGCAAAATACATAGTTTTACATTACATCACCTGCGCTTTAGAGTGCGAAATAAAGTTGCGGTGTGCTTTCATTTTATGCTCATATGCACTATCTCCTTGAAGCGTTCAGGGCGCGACTTACCTTCAGTCCCCTGATTTCGTTCAGGTGCAGCTGGAGGCTGCGGTTGACCTCACGGATCAGGTTCCCGTGGTCCAAAATGATACTCATTTTATCGGCCTCTGCTCTTCTGAGTCTCCGCACAAGGTCTTCCTTGCTCCACTTCAGCAGATCCTCGTCCGATAGCTTAGATATGTCCTCCGCCGGACTTTCTGCGCTCTTGGACATTGTCAGCTGGGGCAGAGGCTGTGGCTGCGTCGCCTTCTCCATTGGTATAATTCCAATTCGGGCAAAAGTACCAACATAAAATGTTTAAATCAAGGCACCCGCCCTCTTCATCCACACTTGTCCAAGTGAAGTCGATTTGTGACTGTTAAACTGTGCAGTTTAACGATATTGTATAGTTGGTTCTTCTTTGTAGCCCATTTTTGCTCCCATTTTGTAGTAAAAGAAGCAAACATCTAACGCAACAGCTTACCGAAATAAAAAATAAAGGCAAACTAAAGATGCCTGACCCCTCCCTAAAGGAACATAGAAATTGTCATTGGAAGTTAAAGCGGGCTATTTCATTGTCTTATCCTACCGGGTCTGCGTGCAGCCAGTAGTAGAAGGACCCTCGGTGCCTCGCCGGCTGCTGATGTGCATACCTCCCGCGTTGTGCACAGGCTCTCCTGAGAGCGCGCTCCGCCAGTGCATTGAGGTGAGAATAGTATTGGCTGCGACGGCACGGGAAGGGAGAGAGCGTGACTGCAGCGGTAGACTGAGCAGCCTGGCCTACGATGGTGTAACGCAGTCCTCTCTCTCTCTCTCTCTCTCTCTCTCTCTCTCTCAGCATTCCACTTGGCGCTGGAGAGAGGGGAGGATGCGTTGGTACCCAACGCCATCTACAGGTCTGTGGAGCGTTTGTGCGTTTTACTTTATGGCTTTATGAGGTATGAGCGTCATCTTAGTTTTAACCTCAAGAGCATGTGAAAAGATAAAGATTTCAAGGTTGAAACGATCTGTCTTATGTAACACTGGAAACACACACACACATACATTAGCGTCTACTAAAGCTGCCTCGGAAGTCAATGGGGAAATATACGGTAACAAACCTCAAAGCAAACAAAATGACCCTCTGGTGCCCAGCACTAGAATTCAGTTTTCGAAAACACAGATAAACAGTATGTATAATGAACTGTGAGACATGGGAGAACAATCACGCTGTACTAACATATTCACCAAGACACAAGTGCCTCCTGCCCCAATCATCGATCACATGACCCTGCTGAGTGAAAATGAAGGGATTCATAGCTCGTACATACACAGTCACAGACATAGGCCTACGCTACACAACACTTCCACCTTTCTCACAAGGGGTGCGTATTTTATCCCAAAATGCAGTACTGTGATAGTGTGATCATCTAATAAGATTTAAAACTAGCCTATATTAATATATTTTGTGTCTATAATATTCGTTCATGTATATTAAATAATGTAAAATTTTATACAGACACTCTGGATGTTTAATGCTAAGTGTGTAGCCTTTTATCTGTCTGTTTTTAAAAGTATAACGCGCAGCGTGCCTTTCCCCCCTCGGCCTATAAGATGTAGGCCTACTAATATGGTTTACCGCCAAATAAGGGTTAAACAATTAATTAAACAATTAGAACTTCATAATTTGTAGTTTTCTTTCCTGTATGCTGTATGTCTGCCATGATTTTAAAACATGTAAAGCAGATATTAAGCTCCATGAAATGTCTTCAGATCATGACTCCCTATGAGGAAGAGGACAAAACGCAAATAGCACAATAATGCCAATAACTGGACACTTCATGTACACGGCTTTATCGTACTGAAGTGTGTGTTCTCCAAATGTCGATATTCTTGCCCTATTTTGGGCGTTAACAAGCTAATAACTGTATGCGTGTTTGTAGCCCTGAGGTTCATGTGACGGTATGAAACGCTAGGTGGCAATCTTGCGTAAAATAGGCATTATAGGTACTTTCTTATTCTTTTGTGGGGGGATTAACGTTTCGGAGGTACTTTCTATGTGCTTTACTGCCATCTACTGTATTGGAGTGACATCAAAAGCAAACTGTTAAAAAACGGCTGATTCTACCAAGAGACAAGCTCATCGCTCCTAGGGGTTAGGAGCCTTAAAAGTAGTCTACACAGTTGTCAGTTTAAATTCAATTGCATAGAGTGCATACAATGATAATAAACGTAAATGTGCCAACAAGTTCATCATCATCATAATGTACTACTGTGTACAGTATGTACAGCTGATCAAAGTGACTGTTGCCAGGCGTTCTTTGGAATCTACGTGGCTGTGCGGCGCTGATGACGTCAGTGGGAGGGGAAACCAAATGCTGAATCTGTAGTAACACGTCATTCCACTGACGAGCAGGAACCGGCACATCCGCACCATCTTCATTCTCGAGGTATCGTGTTACATTTTGTGCATTTATCCCTGTCTTTTGTGTTGCTTTTTATGTGTGGTATCATTAAGATTTAACATTTTTTTCCGTACGAGTTAAGTAGTTTGTACCATCGTCTTTTGGTTTGAATATAAAAGGTAGGTTCCTAACTAGCTCTCTCAGTTAGAGCTAACCGTAGCTGGATAACGTTAGAGGTTTTTCCGGTGAAGCCTTCGATTGGATTGACGTTAGCTAGCTAGCCACAGACTGTAAGTAACCTTATGTGTTGATAATAGCGAGGTAATCGATTTCAATAAGGAAGTTAATCGAGTTAGCTGCCTCAGGAACAGCACTTAAGTTGTATTCGATAACCTAGCTAAGAGGCTAAAAAGCTAGTTGCTTAGAATTGGCCTGTTAGCTGGCTGGCTGGCTAGCTAGCTAGTATAATTTTATTTTGATCAAATTGCTACACGAATGGGATTCGCTTTTTTTAGTGTTTGTTGTTTTCGATTCCGGAAAAAAACTACTTTTGTTTGATCACCAGCTGGCTAGCTGTTGCTAAGCATGTCAAAATGAAAGTAGCCAGCTAATTTATTATCTAGATAAATCAGTAGCTACCAATCAGGTGTAAATAGGTTGCTAGCTGGCTAACTGGAAAGCCGGGTACACATTCGTTTCAGTTTGTCCAGCAAGGCATTCTGTGTTGTGTAACTGATAAATCGATTGGCTGTGGCATGTCCCTAATGTGTACTATCAGTCAACGACGAAGTTGTGTGAGGTTTGCTGACTGAGGCGAAAGATAAGGTGTACCATGTCTTTTAAGGTTTGAGTTATCCTATGTGATCTCGGGGTTGAGTACGAGCAGCCCTGTAACTAACGAATCAATTAGTAGGCTAACATAAATAGCTGGTAAAATAGCTGAAAACACAGGTAATCACTTAAAGTTAGGGTTCAGACTAGGTAGTTAATATGTAACGTTAGTTGTCATAACTTTGCATGTGTTGGCGTACCTGGTATGTGGTGATATTTGTACAGTGTAAGGGTGTAACCTATGTTTGCGCATGTTGTCTAAAATTAGGCAGTCATTTAGCACATGTATTCATGTATCAAGACCTGTCAGGCTGGTTTGTTGGTATTTTGTCGTAATATTTCTGACTCTGCCGTCACTGTTAGAAAGTATAAGAAGACTTTGATTCCAGTAGTTTATTTACAGAGAGAGCCTGCAAGCGCTCGCGAAGGTTAAGTCTTTGCTGTTGGTAAGGATATGAATATATCTGATTTGTGGAAGTGACGTCTTTTTATTTAATAGGTGATGAAACTAGTGGCGCTGGGGACTTAGTATATTGATGTTGACGCTAACCTAAACTGTTATTATTATTGGCTTGCTTTATACTTTGGCTGAATACGCACTGAACTGTGATAGTGAGGACTAAATGTATGTTGATCAAGTGTGTAACGCTTGTACCGTGTTCCCCCTTTCTCTCCGTTCACAGCTTTCATGGCAACGTACCAAGAGTTTATCCAACAGAATGAGGATCGGGACGGGGTGCGCTTCAGCTGGAATCTGTGGCCTTCAAGCCGGCTGGAGGCCACCAGGCTGGTGGTGCCGGTGTCCTGCCTGTTCACCCCGCTGAAGGAGCGGCCCGACCTGCCCCCAGTGCAGTACGAGCCCGTGCTCTGCAGCCGGGCTAACTGCAAGGCAGTCCTCAACCCCCTCTGGTAGACATCCGTTCGTTTACGTTTACATTTATTCATCCGGCAGACGATTTTATCCAACGCGGCTTACAAGTGAGGCAGAGTGCAATACAAGTGAAAGTCATACACAGAGTCACAACGTTAGAAGCGCTGCATGACCAAGTTTCAATAGTTGGCCAGACAAGCTACAGACTAGCTGGTAGAGACGTGGTTGTTGCTTTATAGTTATTGTTCTGTTGGCCGACGGTTGCATCAGGGCCAGAGCGCCCCTGTTGCAGATATCACTGTAACGGAGATAGTCCTGCTTTACGTTAGATGATTTCGCGATCCGGCGGGTCTGAAAGGTTTATCTCAAGGCCGCCTTTTGCGTTTTTCTGTGCTGTGACTCTCTGACACATTTGTCTCCTCCTTTCTGCAGTCAAGTCGACTTCAGGGCCAAAATATGGGCGTGCAACTTCTGCTTTCAGAGAAACCCGGTGAGTGTGACGCAGAGGAATCCCTGGCATTCAAAATGTTCACGTGGGCACAGTGTGCGAGTCTTCTGAATTCTTCTCTCTTGTTTCCTCCCCTCTCTCAGTTTCCTCCATCATATGCGGGTATATCAGACATGAACCAGCCTGCAGAGCTTATGCCGCAGTTCTCCACTATTGAGTACATCGTACAGGTAAACACTCACCTGTGATCTTTGGGTGCTTTGCTCGAACATCGTACAGTGACACTTAGGAACTTTCCTAAGTGACCGGGGAATTTATATGGAGTCCTAGTTGTGACCTCTGTTTGACCCTTGACCAAATGGCTAGATTGCTTGAGTAAATATCCAGCTGTATAAATACATGATGTGTGAAACGCTGTGTAAGTGACCCTAAATAGTGGCCTTTGCTAAGTGAGTGTAGCATTTTCTGTGACGTTTCATCAGTTGATGTTGATATTGATAGTGACTTTGATGAAGACGTTAATGCAAAGCCACCCCCGTCGCCTTGTCATGCAGCGCGGCCCTCAGACGCCCCTGATCTTCCTGTACGTGGTGGACACCTGCCTGGAGGAGGAGGACCTGCAGGCGCTGAGGGAGTCTCTGCAGATGTCCCTGAGCCTGCTGCCCCCCAACGCCCTGGTGGGCCTCATCACCTTCGGCCGCATGGTGCAGGTCCACGAGCTCAGCTGCGAGGGCATCGCCAAGAGCTACGTCTTTCGCGGCACCAAGGAGCTCACCGCCAAGCAGATCCAGGTCAGAGCCCTCCCACAGAGGCCAAACCTGGGGGAAACGGAGGAGAGAGATGCCACACTTGTTAAAAGATCTTAGATGAGTCTGGGAAGAGGTCAGACAATGTTTTGCAAGTAACGTGGATATCCCAGGTACTGTAGTTGTAACTTGCCATGGATGGCAGCAGCAGCAGTGTACACACATATATGTAAGCTTTAAATGGCTGACTGCAGTATTGGAGAACACAGTTTGCATATGAGCTGGGAATGGAGCTGGCCTGGATCTGTGCCAGCATGTCACGGGTTTAAGAAGCTGGCTGCCTTGGGTAGTAGCTGAGGTTTGGTCTGGTCTAACTTGCTCATCCAGTTTCAGTCATACACCGCCATTGATCACACCCTAGAACATGTGTAAATGAGAGCGATGCATAAATGAATTTGCTACCCTGGTTACACATACCTTACCTATGGTTAACCAATGCATTCACACTAACAGCCACTTGTCTGTTTCTCTTGTTTAGGAGATGCTGGGCCTGATGAAGCCAGCCAACCCCGGCCCGCAGGGCCGTCCACCTGCAGCTCAGGAAGCCCCTGTGGCCTGCAGGTACAGCACGAGCTCCCTCTGTGTCGGTTCAGGATGACTGAGTATCTGAGCATGCGCTCGGGCCACAGAGAGTTCCCATAAGCCAAATGAGTCTTCTCAATAAAACGTCAGTACATAACCAACATTATATAAGACTTGGGCCAGACCTCAAGTAGCATCGCAGAAATCTACCCTTATCTCATTTTTTCAGTTGGAATGATAAGTTTGGGGTTGAGGTTAGAGTTCAGTGCTCTGTGTGATGCGTCTGCGCAGGTTCCTGCAGCCGGTGCACAAGGTAGACATGAACCTGACGGACCTTCTGGGAGAGCTGCAGAGGGACCCATGGCCGGTTCCCCAGGGGAAGAGACCTCTGCGCTCCACTGGCATTGCCCTGTCCATCGCCGTGGGACTGCTGGAGGTACTGCTGAAGTCATCTCCTCTTAAACGCAGTCACATAAATCTCACCACACATTAATCACAAAACAATAAACTCAGGGTCTTTTGTGTCCAACAGTTTGTTCAGCGGCAGCATTCGCTGTGAAGTGTGCTGACAGTATCAGGCTTGTTTTGTAGAACTGGAAGAAGTAAAGGCTGGTTAAGGCCCAGTCTTAGATTTTATCTATGTTACACTGCTCTGCTTTTGCTTCAGATTGCACCTGCTTGCTGTTGTTACATAATTGTCAGAAACACTATCTTTCGTCTGTACTCTGAAGCCTAAGCCTGATTGTATAAAGCCACAACAATGCTGAGTAGCCAAAAAAAGATAACTGAAACACACCGCAAGTGAATTACCTTGAATGGTTTTGTTGGCAATCGTAATGTAGATGTGTGGGTGATTCGCAATGTAGCACATTTAGCATATCGCTCATTGTGCGCTAATTAGATGACGTTGGGTGTTGTTCACCTTCTGACCGGAGGTTTCTTCCCTCATCTCCAGGGCACCTTCCCCAATACTGGGGCCCGTGTGATGCTCTTCACAGGGGGGCCCCCCACCCAGGGCCCCGGCATGGTGGTGGGAGACGAGCTGAAGACCCCCATCCGCTCCTGGCACGACATCCAGAAGGACAACGCACGCCACCTGAAGAAAGCCACCAAGGTGAGCGGGTGTAAGCCTGAAGTTCATAACAGCCCTGCCTGTCACAGCACCCTCGCTATTCCTGTGACTGTGTCTCCTTTGCTTTTCACTAATGGCGGCTTACGAGCACTGAAACGCGTGTGTATGTGCAATTGCAGTAAGGCGGCTTGGTGGAATGTGTGTTAGTTACTGTTCTGACTAATGGTTTGGTTCACTGGCCGAATTCCTTTACACCTACATACTTCCTGAACTGCTATGAAAGAACGCCTCTTGTGTGTTCGGCATAAGTGCGGCTTTCAGCTGGGAGTTGGAATAACTTTCAGCTGTGCTTTGCGGAAATGTAAAAATAAAAAGCCAGTTCTAAGAGCAGAGGTTGGAGCAGAGACATACCCCATATGCATGCACGTTTGGGACTCTTGGGAGGTTTCCGGCTTCTCTTACCTCACCGCACAGGTCACGGCGTGTAAGTGACCTGCATTTTGCTTTGCAGTATTACGAAGCCTTGGCGAACCGGGCCGCTGTGAACGGACACTGCATCGATATCTACGCCTGTGCCCTGGACCAGACGGGACTGCTGGAGATGAAGTGCTGCTCCAACCTCACCGGGTCAGAACCACACCCTAATGATAGGCTCCAAAGTTCATTAGCTCACGATTAACAGCTATATGCATGTACATATTATCATGTGCTCTAATGTTTTGTTTATCTCCTGGTATTAGGGGCCACATTGTCATGGGGGACTCGTTCAACACGTCCCTGTTCAAGCAGACCTTCCAACGGGTCTTTAGTAAGGACTACAATGGGGAGTTCCGCATGGCATTCGGGGCCACTCTGGAAGTGAAGGTACAGCAGACTTTCGCCTGTTCGAGCACTGCAAGTGGTATTTTGGTCCACGGGGACTTTGCACTTTGCTTTCGTCCTCCTAATAATCTGTGTTTGCTGTTCTTTTTCTAGACATCGAGGGAGCTGAAGGTCTCCGGGGCCATTGGGCCATGCGTGTCTCTCAATGCCAAGGGGCCCTGTGTTTCAGAGAATGTAAGTCAGGGTCATTGCACTGCCTATCATTTCTGATGATCAACCTTGTACTAATTTACAGTACAGTATGTGCAGTCTCCATATAATGAAAATGTGTGTGTTGCATATTTGTAATGCACTGACTCGCGTTGACTTTGGGCGCTTCATTGCAGGAAATGGGTATTGGCGGTACCACCCAGTGGAAAGTGTGCGGCCTCAGCCCCTCCACCACACTGGCTATGTACTTTGAAGTCGTAAATCAGGTAAGCGAATGTTTAAGCTACGATATTTAATATGGTGGAATGTTCCACTAGCTGCTCTGGCAGGTAATACGTGTTCACGGTCTGTGTTAAAGATTAGTCAGTCGTGTGCCTCACGGTTGGGCTTTGTTTTGCATTGCAGCACAACGCGCCGATTCCCCAGGGCGGCAGAGGGGCCATTCAGTTTGTCACCCATTACCAGCACTCCAACACACAGAGGAGGATCAGGGTCACCACTGTGGCCAGAAAGTGAGTCTCCCAAAATCCATTCCAGTAGAATATACATTTCTGGACAGGTTTCAGACAGGGTGCCAGCAACTGCATTGTTAAGCTTGGGGAGGTTGACGGTTGATGCCCAGCAGTGTGTTTAAAATCATTTTGGAGTGCGGGCAGACGCATTTGTGTAAGCGGTGCTTAGCATACATCGATCTGTTCCCTTATCGGTTCCTGTCTGTCCCCTTGTTGTACCCAGCTGGGCTGATGCACAGTCGCAGATACAGCACATCGAGTCATCGTTTGACCAGGAGGCGTCAGCTGTGCTGATGGCACGGCTGGGCGTGTTCCGGGCGGAGTCGGAGGAGGGCCCCGACGTGCTCCGCTGGCTGGACCGGCAGCTCATTCGGCTGGTGAGTGCACCTGAGGCCTTACATCAGGGCAGGTTTTGCATCACTTCACTTAAAAAGCAGAGCTGCTCAGTAAGAACAGCCCACTGAAATCCATGGAATTCCAGCACACTGAGTCTGCCTTGTCTATTTGCCTGCAGTGTCAGAAGTTCGGACAGTTCAACAAAGATGACCCCACCTCTTTCCGTCTATCTGAGTCTCTCTCACTTTACCCACAGGTAAGGCTACTGCCCCAGGGAACTCTCTTTAAGTTAGCTGGAGCATCAAGGTTGAGCCTGGAAAAAGAATGAAACTATAGTGTTACAACCTTAAAAAAATGGACGAAACCAGAATACAGTTAAATCTGTCTGAGTCTTTAGAACTTGACCCATTCCACCTGAGCGTTTTCGTGTAGGGCTTTGGTCAAAGGTGAGAGGATCTCTTTAACGACCACCTTGTCCCTTCCGTGCCCTTTCCTTTTTCCAGTTCATGTTCCACTTGCGGAGGTCACCGTTCCTCCAGGTGTTCAACAACAGCCCTGATGAGTCATCCTACTACAGACACCACTTTGTGAGGCAGGACCTGACACAGTCCCTTATTATGATCCAGCCCATTCTCTACTCATACTCCTTCTACGGCCCCCCAGAGGTGAGCAGGACCTTATGTTACCCTGACACTGTTTGTGCTGTAAGGGGCTGTCATTTCTATTGCACTTCAGCTTTGGAAGGGTTGATGGCCTTGGTATGTTGTGTCTCTGGAGTGCTCAGAGGGATGGCGGAGTTATATTGTGTAGCACGTGTTCTCAGAGTGAGTGTCAGAGTCAGTGTTGATGGACGTAGTGTAAAGCAGAAGTGCTCTAAATAAGTGTGAATTCAGTTGCATCGTGTAGCAATAGTTCTAACAGCGTCTCTCTCTCTCCCCTTTCAGCCTGTGCTCCTGGACAGCAGTAGCATCCTCCCAGACCGCATTCTGCTGATGGACACCTTCTTCCAGCTGGTCATCTACCACGGCGAGGTGAGGATCACCAGAAAATCCTTACAGTTCTGTTTCCTCACCAAAACACAGGGCCACCCTGCAGTTAAAGGAAGCATTCAGATGACATTCACCGTAACTGGTGTTTGTGATACGATCAGTAAAACATTCTGCCTCCCGTAGACCATTGCCCAGTGGCGTAAGGCGGGATACCAGGATATGGCGGAGTACGAGAACTTCAAGCAGCTGCTGCAGGCCCCTCTGGATGACGCGCAGGAGATCCTGCAGACCCGCCACCCGATGCCCCGCTACATCGACACGGAGCACGGCGGCTCACAGGCCCGTTTCCTGCTGTCCAAGGTCAACCCGTCCCAGACGCACAACAACCTCTATGCCTGGGGCCAGGTCAGTACCCACGCCCTCCTCTGGGTGTAAATGTATTGATTCAGTGGTGCACGTTTAACATTTTGCTTTGTTTGATAAGCACGTCCAGTTCTTCCGTTATTTATTTCTTTTGGTCAGCCCAGGTGGCTTCCTTATTGAGTGTACTCTTTTCTGTAGGTGTGTCTTTTACCCATAATCTCTTCCACTTAGAACACGGTCATTAATGAGTGTTTCTCCTTACCTTCAGGAAACTGGAGCTCCGATCCTCACGGACGATGTCAGTCTACAGGTGTTCATGGATCATCTTAAAAAGCTTGCAGTGTCCAGTGCAGCCTAACTCCCAGCCTGAGACCAAAGTGAAGGACCAGGGAAACGAAGTGGAAGGAAACCATGCTTTCACATGGGAGCATATTGACATTTCAGACCCAAAAGATACTTTCTAATAGGTTACAAAGATTTTTGCTGCTTGTTTAATCTGTAGCCTTTTTCCTGAAGCCACACAGTACCTTAATCTCATCTTTGGCAAAGTCAACTTGTATTAGACAAGTTTTACATTCCCTCATACCTTCTAAAATTATTTTGTGTGTCTGTCTGTCTGTATGTCTGTCTGTCTATCCCGGTATATTTACTGCTTTAAAAGTGTTTAGTTATGCTGGAGTCATTCCTGTGTCTTGACAAAATTATGATTCAAAATGTTTTGATGAGAGACAGTCTTTTCAGTTGTTGTGATAATACTTAAAAGCTGCCTCTTCAATGAAGAACATTATTATTGTCAACAGTTTTGTGACTTTCACAGTAACCTCTTGTGTGAGGAACTGCACCATGTTGTAAAACCTTGTTGACAATCTGCATTCGCATTTTGTAAGTTTCAAAGCATTTCAATTTTTCACTCCAGTACTGTGTTGTATTTGTTAATACTGTAAAAATGATTTTACATTAAATCCTAATTCTCCATTAAACAAATGCTATTCATGAAATGGCAAGTGATGAAAATGACCTTTGTACTGTCTTTCCTGGGTGTGTTGCATTGTATGAGAGCACTCAGAGGGAGGGTGTTTAACAAAGCATGCATTTGTTAATGGCAGATACCAGCCTTTGAACAGGATCCAAGAACCCTCCACACAATATGGAAAGTGTTCCTTTGTGGTACTGGACATTTCCTTGTTTCAATATATAGTGTATCATTTTATAGAGACTACAGTGGATATTACAAATCTGTTTGTGTTCACAGAGAAACTAAAGTTTTAATTTGCTCTGAAGAAAAAGTTTGTTGAACCTAGATAGCCAAAAAAAATAAGCTGACCATGCTCTTCTTGAACAATGCAATGCAGCACGTACACCAGCTAATTTTGTTGGCTGTTGTTAGGCGTGAGTATTGAAATGTCATGAATGGCCAGAATCTATGAGTTGAATGTCGGAATTCCAAGTGCTTGTGACGTAGGTCAGGATTTTACGTCTCTTACAGCATTCCAGGAGGGAGGGGCCGATTAAAAGTAGGGTTGAGCTCAGGATTTCAGGTGCTGTGCAAACTATTTGACTAGTGCGCCCAGCGTAGAACACCAGAAACTCCTCAGCATATCCTGCTGCAATGTGTAATACTCTGTAAACGAAACACAGGTTCATGTAACTGACTGATATTCAGGTTCAGACATTTTTTACTGATGTTTAGAATGGAGAGGTTTTCATGTTTTTAAAGGACACCTGCCAGGCCAAAAGGGTTTGAATAGATTTGGCTTCGAAATGTCTCTGGTTACCCTCCGACACCGTAGGTGGCACTATTGCGCTTCATGGGTGTTGCCTGAGGATTGCTTTTAATAGAAGAAGAATCGTGACGTACATGCGCTAGTTGTAACCTAAACTTAAAAATGGCTGCCCCCTTGAAACCAGTTAGCATGTAGTTGCTAGCATTATCCATACTGAAGTAAGAGGTCGTGGTAATATGACGGATATCTAAAATCCCATTGTAGGTAATACGAAGTGAAGCGTTGCAGTTGCCAGGATGAACTTGAAAGACGTAGTGAGATGGAACGTGCGCGTCTCGCTCATATATGCGGTAGGCATTTGGACATTGATGGGCACGTACGGATATTATCGCTTGAAAAGGCCTAAAGAGAATGAACCAGAAGACTCAAAAGGTATGGTTCCTGTCAGTCAGTGGAGTGGTGGACATCACTAACGTGCTGGTCTGACTTTACTTCCGATCACTGAGCATGGATCCGCTTTAGGTTTTTAGCGTAATGGGTATGGATACGTGTATCTTTCGTTAGCTTTCGTTGGCATTACTAATAAAGTTTTGATGTGAGTGTTGCTATGATGAAGAGTGTCTCTCGATGTATCAATGTTTACATCAAATACACCTCAAAGTATGTATGCTCCCGCAACTTACTGTACATTTTGCGTGGCTGGCACATCACCAGTTTACTTGAGGTCAGGATGACAGGTGAACTTATGTTGGTATACGGTCACAAGGTCATTGTGCCCGCCGTCGAAAACGCCCGACTGCAAGCAATGTTTCTTGACAGACTGAAAAACACGTCGCAGTATTCTTTACCTCTATTCAGACCTCTTCTTAAGGTCTGACACAGTATACGGTGTGACAGTCAATCAGTTTCCCAAAGCTGACATTTGACTTTTGTTTTGTTTTGTTTTGTTTTCCTCCAGATGGATTTGTAGACAAAGAACTCCTGGATGAAGTTGCTGCAGTTCCAGAGGGAGAAAAACTACAAGGCTTCCATGTCAAGACTACAGTCGTTTATAAGGAAAATTTTGTTCCTTATTCTACAAGACTTTTCAATTATTTGAAAACCCTGAGTGTAGATGCTGGGCATACCTCCGACAGCCAGGGACCTGAAAAGTGATTTTCAGTTGTATGCCAAAAATGAATTTGTGATTTTTGTTGTGTCTTCCCAGCTCCCAGGTTAATTTAGTATAATGTATGCTTCACAATTGGATATTTTAAAACTATGTATTGGCTTTATTTTTGTTAATATATGGACACATGTATACAGATTCTCTGTATTATTGGGAAAGATTGTCTGGAATGAAAGACAACCATGAAGTTAAAATGTTCCCCAGCAAGGTACAACTTTACAATGTTTTTTTTTTTTTTCATTATTATTTGTCCTGAGAGGATTTTGTGCTGAGAGAATTTGCTGGTTAGGAAATCCATTTGGACCACCACTCCCTTGTCTTCTTGGGATCTTCTGAATTCTGTTGACATTTTGGTTTTTGTGTGCCTGCATTTCTGGAAAAAAAAGCATACTTCCATGATCCTTCCCATCGTACTGTATTGTGCTTTGGCTGAATTTCATGTTCACTTATTTTAATGTCCAGGCAAGGCTCGCTTTGTTATTTGCACAGATTGAGTGACAGCACGTACCTGCGTGGGGCTCATAAGCCAGAGAAGGAAGGATTGAAACCATGCTTTGCTTAGCCAACGAGGGCAGCCGTGTGAAGAAATGTAAGCGAGCTGGATACTGGGCTAGGGAGACAGGGGTTTAAGGGCTGCACAGAACATGTCTGGTGGCCACAATACTGTGTTGTACCCCTGGCCAATTGTGAAGGCCCAGAGCATGAAACATGATAAAAATGATTGCGTCTGTCACTTATAGCCAGTGCTATAAAAACACTTGAACTTTTGTTTAAAAACAAATTAGATATGAGGAGCTAGTTTAGATATCAGAATGATCAGTTCCAGTTTTGATTGACACATGCTGGCTGTACATGTAATAACATTGTTTTTCTTGAAATGAGTGTGATAAAACTATAAAACAATACATAATAAACTGTATTACGTATTGACATGCAAGTTAATCATTCTGTTTGAAATGTAACCGCTCAGGGTTTTTTTTTACATATTTATGCAAAATGCTGTCTGTGAGCACCACATGCATAACCACAATCCCCTAAACGGATAGTTAGCAGTTGTCTGAATTCCTTTTGTTTGTTTTGTTTAACATTCATAACAACCAGTTTATTTCTCTCTATGTGTGGCACAGATAGATTTAGCTCCTTGGGACAGATGAGGATAGCAACTGTCTATTTCAAACCTTTGCACCTATGTTGCAGAGTTTATACACACCATAGTGTGTACTGTGGTGGTGTGCATTTAAATACATCATAGTTTGCGGAGATTCACAGGACCTGAAATTATATCCATGACCTTAGAGAAATCTCAGGATGCATTTAAAGGTCTGTACATTTATACAAAGGAAACACCAAGGAAACAAAATTTCCATATTTTCATATTTTGCCAGGTACATTCAAATGTGCACTTGTGTCTAAACACATTTAAAGATTTTTTTTTTCATAAAAATGAGGACTGCCCAAAATGCAGTTGTTTGTAAATTTGTAAAACATACACCTTCATCCATAAATGGAGGTATGCCTTATAAAATGTAGATATCTGTGTTTTTTTTTTTTTTTTTTAAATCAATGCTTGATTGGTCCCTGGATGAAAATCTCATTCTACAAAATCCAGTATGTCCTGAGACCACATCCTCTTTCAAAGTTATTCTCCATTCAGAATTTTTACAGGGGGCACACACTCTAAAAACTGGAATGCAAATAAATCCAATTAAATTTCATGTGATGGAATGGCTATGGCAGGTCATCACTCTACTCTCACATTAGTCTCACTTGGACTTGACCCTAGGTCTAGAAAAGAATAGAAAAAGTATTTTTGAGTGACTCCATTCAATACTTAAATATGTCTTGTATTACAATGTAGTTGAAGTGACCTAAAACGGGCAGTAAGGGTAATGATACAAAAATATTAAAACCCTTTTAATCTTTTTATATTATACAGGAGACTTTGACAAGTTGAAAAATGTCAAGGAATTTAAAATGACCAGAACGTAACAAGAAACCATGTCCCAGACTGATTTGCTAGGAACTGCTTTTAGTTGTATGGCAATGAACTTTATTGCCCTTGTTTTAAGAATGCCGATTGATGTATTTGCTGTACTAAATGAATAATGCAGATCGAATCTAAACCTTGCTGTAGTGCCATCTTCGTACGCAAGGGGGCGATAGTAAAAGAAGACTGGAAGGCAGATTAGGTAGGGGAACCTGAACGTGCTTTATAGCGCTGCTGTGGGGGTAAGGTGGGTCGTGAAATATTAAAACCATGAAAGCAATCATCCAGAGAGTGTCAAAAGCAAGCGTGACAGGTTGGTAAATCAAATATGACATTGTAAATTGTATTGCTTTGTAGTTTGGTAGCCAGCAGGCTGTCACATTCGGCTGGTCATCTTGAATGGCAGGCCTTGCGTTTGAGGTTGTCCATTGATTTCGCCAGCTAACCATACCAGTTCAAAGGCGTTTCGGATGGTGAGCTAGCTAGCTAACTAGCTTCGTATTGCGATTTGACAACCGGTTTGTTAGACCTAGCTAGCTGTGTAGTTTTGCCAGGAGTGGTTACGGTCAACGTTAGTTAAGTTAGCTACCAGGTAGCTAGCTAGCTAGCCAATTTCATCATGCGACCTGCCCTGTTAGCAATCTAGCCGGCTAACGTTAATAGCCATCATTACATTTGACCTTAAATTCACATAAGGTAGCAAGCTCATCTGAGCTGTTATTTAATTAGCTAGCAGACGCTGTCGCGCAGCTTTGCGAGGACAACACGGACAAGCTGGCTTTTATTTCACACCATTAGTGAAAGTTTATCCTCGTATAAGCCGGTCACAGCACTTCCTGGTTTTACCGGAGGTGGGTGTGTTCAACGTTTCTGATGCTCAGCCTGTTGCGCACGCCTGGCAAGGGTGTCTGCAGAATAAAACAGCATTATGTGGGCATCGTTCTTCAGGTCTCTCTTTAAAAAGATTGATTTTAGTTTACTTATTTTTTGTTCAGTGTTTGTTTTATTATTTGTTTTATTATACCAAAAGCTGAGAATATTTGAAGCTGGGAACACTGTGTTATAACAAATGTTGTCCCGTCCAAATGTGAGATATGCCAATCTTCGTTGTAACGCTATCCCTGATGATTATACTTATACTTGTAACGTCCACCTGGCCATTGACACTTGTGCTGGGGGCAACTGAACGGCCATTGTTTACCATGGCGGTCAGTAATACTCCTCGGCTGGAGAAAAACACAAGGGGCTTTGAGCATAATGAACACAGACGTCAGCCAGTTTGCAGCAAAATTCGTCGTACTTTTAATCGGCAGCCTATGACGAGAATAGATGTGTTTATCATGCACGGACTTAGAGGTGCCTCGCCTTCGCGCTTTTTCTAACGCCGGAAAATCAACCTTTGCATTTGTAGATGCATTTTTAATGCACCTGTCATATAATTGTCCCATTCACGCTGATCGAAGCCTACATAAGCATTACACAGGTCTTAGCTGCCAGGGATGAGTTCATCGCAACTTTTGGTATGAGTGTGGGTGCCCCCCTCCATGTCTGTTAGAATTGCGCTGTTTATCCTTGAATGCGTGTGTAGGTCCCCCGGTGATAGCGCACTGCGCTTCAGTGGTGTTCTGCATTCCCTTACGGCCAGATCCTGCTGATCTCTGACAGTGCTAAAAGGTCAAACGTAGTGGATGTTTAATCAGCTGTTTTTGCGATATAGTGCTTGTGTAAAATCGTCCGCGTCCCTCATTAAATGGGTTTGAACTCCAGTTCTGTGTAATGATCCCTTGGGCTAGAGCTGGGTTTGATCTTCCATCATGTTTCCTTCATCTCTGTAAACTCCCAGAGGTCTTTGGGAGTTCCACTTGTCTTTTTTTCCCCATGGAATGAATTCCTTTGCGTTAATCACCTTTAGAAATCCTGAAAAGCTAAAGGTTTCTATGTATTGCTGGATTTTAAAATGACAAATCTTATGTCTGCACCATGTCTTCTTGCTATTGTATTTTTCAGTGTAGTGTTAAAACATTCTGCTATGCTGAAGGTGAAAACGGAGGTATATTTCTAAGGAGCACAACAATACAGCAATTTATCATTTGTCATCACTTTTTACTTACTTTGTGATATAAAGACAAATGTTGCAAGGCGTTGTGTTCTTTAGTATAACTTGCTTTGCTTGACTGTAATGGCTGATTGTTTCTGCTTCAGTGGGAGAGGAGCAAGTCAGTGCAATTGGGAGGGGCCTGTGCGTTTTGCTGGGGATATCTGTGGAGGACACGCAGAAGGATATCGATTATATGTGAGTATGACACAGTTCACAGACTGGCAGAGTTTATCTAACTGCTTTAACACTGTCAGCCCAGGATATATGTTCTCTGACGTGTCATTTCTCCGTGCCCTTTTTCTTACTGTGTTGCATTTATAACTCCATGTCTGTAATGAAATCTGAAGCCTCAGTGCCTAATAATTTCTTAAAAGAACATATATTTACTGAAGTTAGTAAAAATTTCTTTTTGTAGTATTGTTCTAAGATGGGCATGTAGAAATATTTGTTGTTGCCACCTTTACCCTGACGCTCATTGCGCCGTTTGAAGTTGTTGAAGTCCGCTGTTTGAAGGTGTATCGTATTAGTTGCCCTATAGGCTGTAATTGTACAAATCTAATAGTACTGTGTCCTCAAACAGACCTTGCTCTCAGCTGAGAACTGTCTCATTGTGGAACTGTACACATCCTGTCCCCGTACTGTCGCTATACTTGCTGTATGCACTTCTGCAAGTTGCTTTGGATTAAAGCGTCTGCTAAATAAATAAATGTAAATGTAAATGTAAATGTTGGGCAGCATTGTTTCAATAGTGAAATAAAAATTCGGCACAAAAGAAGGCCAAACAAGTAATTCATGTAGTGAGCTCGGTTTCCCAGCATGCCATTTTCACGTCGTATCCCGCGGTTGGTGCGCAGGGTGCGTAAGATCCTGAACATGCGGCTGTTCGAGGATGAGAACGGGCGGGCGTGGAGCCGGAGCGTGATGGACCGCGAGCTGGAGGTGCTGTGCGTCAGCCAGTTCACCCTGCAGTGCCTCCTGAAGGGAAACAAGCCCGACTTCCACGCCGCCATGCCCGCCGAGCTGGCGCAGCCCTTCTACGCCAGCATGCTGGAGCACATGAGGAGCACCTACCGGCCCGAGCTCATCAAGGGTGAGGCACGCCCGTCAGTCCACACCGACACTCCCTCTGCTACCCTCTGCCGTGCACAGGTGTCCAGCCAAACTAAAGCTACTCCAGTGCACGCTGATGTTGACCCACACTGGAATTCTGTGCTGGAATTACCCATTAGAAGGTGACCGGTACTGAACCTCACGGCGCCAAAACCGCACTGTACACTGACATTTACATTACATGTGTTCTGTGCATTCCACAGAACTGAAAGCGACACGTGTACTGAAACACTGTTGAAATTATAGTGTCTACTTGCTGACATCATCCCCTTTTTTAATGGGCACTGCTTCTCTGACACCTTTATGACTCGTGCTGGGTAGAGTAGTTGATGTGTATTATTGCTGTTGAATGACTTGGCGGTTCCCTGACATTCACTCATGTTCTTTGTCTGACTGTGGGGAATGGAAAGGTGCAGCTGGGTATGGGATAGGTCAGATTAGTGCAAAAGGACCCACGATGTTGGGTGTGTTGCCCCAGGGCACTGTGGGATGTGCCATTGCTGGGACTCTGTGGAGAGAGCGTGAGTGGCATGCAGGAAAGTGGGTCTGCCCACCAGAGAAAGACTGCCGGAGAACTCGGTGACACGATGACAGTTAGGACGCAAGCCTAATTAGCCGCTGCGCCATCACTGCTAGGAAGAGAAGTGTTCTGAGACTGCACATTCACTCCTGCAGAACTGTAACGTGAGGTGCAGGCTGGGAAATAAGACAGAGGCAAAACAGAAAGGGATAAACATTTAAAGTCATGTTTTTATCTCATGCCCCTGCTTCATCAGAGGAAGCCCTTACTAACAGGAAGCCGTACGGGCAGCAGCCAGCCAATATGACCGGTCTCAAAATGGGATCACAGGTCAGTTCACAGCTGAGTGTGAAACAGCCAGCTACTTGACCTGCCTGGAAGAGGGAGGCCTAGCAAGTTGATGTCTGTAGAGGTCCTGTTTCCCCACACTGTAGCGTTAGTTTAAAATCTGATGTCTGATTGTCCGGCAGTCATTCTCTAACATATGATCTCCTCTCCTCCTGATAGATGGACAGTTTGGTGCCTACATGCAGGTGCACATTCAGAATGACGGACCAGTCACCATCGAGCTGGAGTCCCCTACCGGGCCCATGGATCCCAAACAGGTACTGTGCCAAGCGGTGATGTGGTAGAAAGACGGCTATTTGGTGGTAGATCGGTAGGAGTTGGTGGTTTGTGCAGTAGCAAAGGAGTAAAATGTTGCACCAGTGGTAGTTTCCTCTCCTTTGAAAATTTAAATGTCTTCCAGAACATGAACATGCTGCTTTTTTGTGTTGGTGCAAGATGCTGAAGTTGTTGTTGTTCTCCCTCTTGAAAATGTTATCCTGGAAAGGACAGTTTCTATACTCTTGAAGTGCTATGCTACATGTTAATAATCAATGATGACATTGTTGTCGAGCATTGAAAATTATTTGAAATCATTACTGCAAACGACTCGGCAATGAAGTGTCATATAATAGTCTAGTAGTAGTACAATGTGTCAGTAAAACATGTACAAGATACGATTTAATTAGTTTACATTATTGGACTGTGAAATATTAAAGATTAAAATGAAGGTTATAAATACCATTCTTTGTTCTGCCATGTGGCGGCGTCATTGGATTATATTAGAACCCCCTTCAAATCCCATCCCACTTAACATCACATATTTGTTCTGCACACCAGAGGTGATATTAAGGGGATTATGTACTTCTGTACAATTAGGCGATTCCTGTAGGGCACATGATTTTACAGTAGGTGGCACTATTTCTTTCTGTTGAAGTTAACACCGCTGATACAAACCATGTCCAAGGATGTGACTGAGGTCTGTTGAGAAAGTAAGTGAAATATGGAAATCCCTTCAAATCACCCCAAGTTTAACTTCAGCGGCCACTCTTAAAAGCGTGTTAAAATCTCTCCACATGACATCCTTCACGTGGAGAGTCGCAGTGTGACCTTTTTGAAAGGGCTCTTTTTAGTCACCACTGAGCGTCTGGAGCATAGCGCCGTTAATGACGCTCTCTGTGATCGTCTCCTGAAGTTTCAGACTGTTCTGAAGGTAGATGCAGCCCTCGCCCCTGGCCTCAGCCTCCAGTTCAGGGTCCTCGCCTACCAGTCCATTTGAGCAAAAGAAAGTCCTCCAGGCGCACAGAACTCTGTGACTGACAGAAGTGTGTGGGCGGCACTTGATTGGTGCAACAAAATCAGGGCCCATTGCCACAGCGTGAGTGCCCCTGTCACCCCGCAGGATCCGTGGCGCTCGGTGGGCCTAACTCACACACCCACTCTGTTTCCATGGCGATGGCGCTGCGGTGGGAGGCTGCCCATTGTATCAGGAACATAAATTATACTTTTTTAAAGCATCTATCCTTAATAGCACTGGAGCACTTCTTATGAGTCACCATAGTGCACACTCTGAGAGATGTTCACCTACGATTTTCCCCGCCTGTAATTCTCTTTCATGGGTTCCGCCTGTCGAAAAAAGTTAGTTATGCGATGTCAGTGTTCATAAAATGTGTTAAGGACACTGGCATGTTTTAAGCAATGCACATGCATGCGCGTAACATCCTAAAGGGGGCGGAGTGTGTTTTTGTGGGTTGACTGGAGATGCGCAGATTAATACTGCACAGTGGGAATCGCAGTGTTGTGTAATGAGGTGGCATAGGGCAGGATTTCAAAGCTCTAAACATAGATGAGGATGAATAAGTTACGCCACACACACCATTCCTCAGTGTACCAAAGCGGTGATATGCCGGGGAGACACAACGTCCTCTTTTATATTATTCATCCAGACAATTGGACCCTTTGATTTATTCATTTATGTTCCTCCTGATTGCGATGCCAGTCACTTTGGTGAACCTTCACCGAACCGCCACGCCTTTTAACTAGTTACCGGCTGGCTAGCTGCCGGGATAGATTCACGGTGTCCTTAGGTTTTTAATCTTGTCTGCTTTGGATGCCGAGCTGTTCCGTAGCCAAGAGCTAGTACTCTACGGCTCATGGGATTAAAATTTAACAGAGGACAGCAAGCTTACTGAGAAATCGACTGGCGGCTCTTCTTTTTTATTAATAAACTTTTGCCGAGGCTACAACGATCTGAACATTTTCGGGAATGTTCTACAACCCTGTGCACACCATTAAGGGGACTCATTCAGGGAGTGTGAAACAGCAGAGTTTACATCCATGTCATCGTAGTGCAGCCACGGCCTGTCCGATAATCTAAAGAGGAGGCTCCTCTTCCCCTTACCCGTTCCTCTTAAACCCCCCCCCCCTCCCCCCGCTTCACAGCTTTACATGTTCTCAATTTCACAAAGGGGGTACCTCAGCTTTGCCTAAATTAAGCTGACTTGCAGATGGGTAAAGTAGGGCAGCCTGACGCAGGGCCCGAAGTTGCTGCAGCTTGTTGGTACCTGTAATGGGGTTTCATGGAAAAAATAGTCTCCCATGAATACCTCCTCCTTTTTTTATTATTGATGAAGTGCTTGTATTTATAACTACCGTGCGAGGCCACCACACCGAGAGCTTTGAAAAGATTCAGACATAAATCATGGCTTTTCTGGTAATAAAATGCTGAGGCAGCCAAATACATTCATACAGTATGTAGCCCAGGTTTTGCTCAAAATCAATGGTGCGCTGGTGAGTGTGTAGCACAATTGTAAATGTACAGACTGATTGTGCACTTACAGATCATAGAGATTATTAACTACAAGTGGAATGCAATATTATTAGAAGTAACTGTCTATAATATAACAATTTCTCTAAGCCTGGTCATTTTTCATGCTTCTATCCCTTCTGGGTGTATTACTTAGCTAGAACTATATTTAGGGTATGTATCACAGCTAATGTAGAAGAGCTTATAGCAACCATTTGGTGTCTTTTTTTACCCTCAGGGTTGATTATGCAGATCAGTATATTGCCTCTCTGTTTACCTCGATCTCTTACACATTAATGTCAGCCAGATCCATTTTAAGATACCTAAATCCATTCTGCTCATTAAACCTAAGCCTTTAAGGGTATGAATAATGTACAGTCCTTTTTTCCAAAGGGATGTTATGGTTTTAACGTGACATTTAAGTCATAAATATTTCCTTCGTGTTCATAAATGTTTTAACGCTGGCTGTCAGAGCGTTCCGCCCGTGTTCCGTTCTCGTGTGCACCGTCATGGCCGCCGAGGCAGACATTGGGACCTCCGTCAGTTTCCGGGGGATTAATGAGATTGGTAGCGCCTGTCTCTGAGTCAGCCTGCGGAGGTGCATTGTTGGGTAGTACAGTGTTCGTCTCAAGACACAGCAGAAATGTACTCAAAAAAGGCTGCTCGGAAGTGAAGGGATTTAAAAGTGGCTAATACAGACTGAAATAATTGGAGGCATGAGTGTTTTGAGGGAAGTGAGTCACCTGCCACTGTCTGTCACCCTAAGAAGAATCACCTCCCCTCCTCTGGGTTCATCCAATTAGAATGTCACCCAGTCATTTTGTCAGGCTGTGACCTGGAGCACACCCGCCTGCTGTTTTTTAGTTGCACTGATACCCATCAAATGTTACTCTCATTACATTTATTATTATTCGTTTTGGAGGCACTTTCTATTCAGATTTTCAAGGCCGTCATGGCCGAATACATGTACTACATATTGTAATAGCTGCAAGAACAAGAGCACGGAGACACACACACACACATACACAGCAAAATACTCAGAGATAAACCATCAGGCTAAAACAGTGGCAAAGTAAACGGCTACTAATTATGATTTGCTTTGGAGTCGTGACACTTCATTTGTGTTTTAATTGGATATAATTGCCTCTGTGTTGCCTTGTAGGTAGCTGCATGCCACAAGTTGTGTTGTACTTTGCTGTTTGTTTTCTCCATTGTGTTTATTGACGTTCAACAACTTGTCACGACAAAGGCTGTGTGCCCATTGAAAACTGTTACAAGGAATGTTATAGCAGTCTCATGAGTGGACCTGATCACTGCATTGTCTGTTGGTTTCGTTGGTTTGCCTTGGGTCTGTCTTATCTGTTCTCTGCGTTTGAAAAGTCTCTCAACTGTGCCATCATCATGTCACATTTAAACAAAGGATTTCGGTGAAGTTCGTGCAATCTACAGAAAAGAAAATATAGTTCTGCTTCAAAGGAGAATCATATGAAAATTACTGGTGCTCTTCTCCCAAGAAATTCAATTTATTTTCGATTGGATTCACGATCTGAAAAAATACTTTAAAGTTTTTTTTCATTAGAATGGAGCTTTTATTTTGTTTACAGTGAAAACGTCAAGCTCAGTGAATTATTAAAGACCAAAAGCTGCATCACGTATTTCTGTAATTTTCTGCAGGCTTGTTAATTCAGATTGCCAGCCTCCTAAATCAGAATGAGAACTGCGATCTGTTGGCTCAGCATTAGTAAAAGTTCAGTTTCAGTTACAGATATAAAGTCGGATTAAGTGGTAAATCATTTTTTCTGTATAGTAGGAATCCAAATCGTTATTTCAGACTGTGCTGCGTTTCATTGTGTGTTTCAACACACAATTATAAAAGTTAGTCCCCAGGCTACAGTGAGGGGACAAAAGAGGAACCCATTAACCAGGTTAATGTACCCTCTCCTGATATCCCAACCCTCTTGGTCTTAATGCTTCCTGCAAGCCACTTGCCAATGGTTTTGATGATAAATAAGCCCATTTACCATCACCACCCGTCCGATTTTGTGTACAGACCAGCGGTCAATTTAAAAAGGCACTAAGGGTCTGCAAAACTACTAGATGAGCTCTTACGCCTTGTTATGCCTTGCGCCTTGTTGATTGATTGATTTATTGATTTGAAATTTAAACGTATGGACAGTTTTGTTGGACATATCGGGTATTTGCCAAATACATGTCCTTGCAAGGTTGTTTGATAAATGCTTAGAACAGCCAACCAAACACTTTCTGCTTTTGTGTGTTTTCTTGAGCCGAATGTGTCTGTTTTATGTGGCTCTGTCGTAGTGACCTCAGCCTCTGATCACCGCACTGCACAAGTTGTAAGTTTACACTAAGGGCACCAGCAAGGGTAGCAATCATTCACATCGTTTCTGTTCTGCTTTCATTTGGATGGGGTGGCATTTTTCCGTTGGTGTTTTCCTGGCTCGGATGGGGCGGGAACATATGATAATCAGTTGTTTGTTAGTCTTTCTGAGTGTGTTCATGTGACAAAGCCCTCTGGTCAAACATTGCATGAATAGCCGGTGCTTATCTGTTCCCGCACAAGCTCTACGGACTGGGAATAGCCCTGCTGGGATGGAGGTTAACACAACTCCTACTATCAGAATCCATCTGGGTTGGCCTGCTGTCTGCTCTGCGGTAATCATTTTGGCCTCATCAGTGAATTCTGAATCGAGAGTCAATAGTGAGGCAGTAATATCCAAAGCTGCCATTAATCCCTGCTTCTTTACATAGGCCTGCAGCCATGTATCCACTTTCCAAAGTATATGGGGCTGGAGCACTTGGAATCACTTCATATTATTCTGTGACTATTGGTAGTTGATGTTGTGAAGTTCCTGTAAGATACGTGCAAGAAGTTCATTTTCCCTGTAGGGGGCGCTGTTAAATATTTTCCAGCAGGCTCCTCAGTCCAAGCAGGGCACCATTCCTGGCCTATTGGCTATGTCTGGTGTAGCCTGATATTAAGAAGCCAAGTGCTCCCCATTGTCTCCTTTCAGTGTTTTGGGCTTCTTCATGGACATGAAGCTTGACTGTACTTGCACCGCATAGGATGTCACATCCCACGGCTGTGCCGTTAATCGCTTTCCCCCCCACAGACAGGCCTGTCTAAACCTTAGTGTTTTTTCAGTCATCTGATACCATGGAGATGGTGCCATTCACGCAAGGGGAAAACCATACGAGTCAACATCCATCCAGCTCCCGTAATAGTGATGTCCAGCTCTGTTATCTAGCACACATAGGTGCGTACATGCCAGGGTCGCCTCCCGTCCTGTTAGCTGGGTGATTCTGGAGGTGCAGTTGTGGGGCTGCCAGCCACCCCAGACATAGTGTTATGGCAGGGATTCATCGGGGCGGCTTCTGGAATACAGTGGCAAACTCTCAGGGTAGGCCGGGTTGTCTGAACGTATAAAAAGTCACGGTTAACCCCCCGAGGGAAGGCAGCTCGGTTACACAGGCGAGGGTAACGTGCCGTCAGCTCGAAACGTGGAGGTATTTTCAGCGCCTATCAGCAGTGAGACGGCATCGCTCGATTGGCTTGACATTTCCAGGGCTCGGAGTTGGGGCTGCTGCAACGATGAGTTCGATAAAAGGAGGGAAACCGTGAGCCTGTGCACGAGCAAGACATGAATGTTTCTGTCCATGGCAGACATGATCATCTGATGCAGTTTCTTCATGTCGTCTATGGGAAGGCTGTTGCACACAAGGTTTTCATCCAACTGCCTACCTCCTTTAGTAATGCCACGTACGCATGTGGCTGTTCATTGGTCGGTTCATTCGTCGGTGTTCTGTGTATCACAGCTGTCCAAGCAGGAGAAGCAACAGCAGAGGAAGGAGAAGATGAGGGCCAAGGTGCCCTCCGAGTCGGGCAGGGAGAAGGCCGCCTCGCGCCCCAAGGTGGACCCCAGTGCCAGCAGCGGGGCAGAAGGAGATGTTTCATCAGAGCGGGAGCCGTAAGATTCAAAACGGTGAGGCTTTCCACTGTATTAGTCGTTTTCCCATTAGTAGAACAGTGGACTGGGTTTCTGCATTGGAATAATGTCGGCTTAAGACTGTTAGTTAGACTGTCACTGTTAGACTGTCACTGTTACATTTCCATAACATGCAGAATAAAATGGGAGGAAGCTGAATGGCCTTAAGCTGACGTTACTCCAATGCATTTCTAAATGGCGAGGGGTATGCTGTGTGCTGTGTGGCTTCTCTTTGGAGTGCTGACCCTATGTCTGAGGAGCTGATGCGCGATACTCGTAATTTTTCATAACACGTGCGCAAAGGGAGCGTCGCGGAGGACACGGCCTTCGATGGCGACTGCGCGCTCACCCGGCCTGACCCCCTCACCCACGAGCGAGGCAGGAGCCCGCGCGCTGCTGCCGCCGCGGCCCAGCTGACACGTCTTATCTCTTTCATAACCCCCTCTCCGGCTGCGCTTTCCCTTCCCCCGATCGGCTCCGTCCCGCTCAGCCGGCGGCGGCTGCAATCCCCCGCGTCGCGGGAACGACAGCCTTTGTAAATATGCTGGGAGACGCTGGGATTCAGAGAGAGTTACGTAAGGCCGCTGCGTTGCAGCGAGCACGCGCGTGTGCGCCCATGCGTGCGGGTTTTGTTTTTAGTCTTCTTGAGAGGCTCGGCTGTTCTCATGACTCCTCAGTGTTCTTTAGACACTGGCTACACGTGAGTCACTCGCTGTGAAGTAGCCGCATGTGCTGCGCCTGAGTCAGACCTCGGAGGGAAAGTCAGCTGGGAGAGTAGGATCTATGGGTAAAACATTCCCCCAAACATCAAGAAAGCCTGGTTTTGTTTTGTTTTTTTTTTGTTTTTTTTTATGTTTTTGGGTTTGATGCCACGGCGTATTTTGGACAAAGACTGCCAGACAATAAACATATCAGCGTATGAGAGTCTGTGTTTAAGTCATCGTTATAATTGTCATTTTAAGTGCCAGTCGTAATGGGGATTATAATGGTGGCGATTTGTCTTTGTTTTTTCCTAGTCTGAGGAGATGCTATTGTTGGGACTTAATGAACTACCCAGAATCCCCGGGAGATCTGACATCTCCCGCGACCCCGACGCGTTGCTCGGGCCACACCTCTCTAGGGACCTGCGCGCTCTCTCTGCTCAACATCGACGCCATGCAACCAGCGGAGTCCACTGTCTCGCTGCCCTCTGCGGAAGGACAGGGGAACGCAGTGGACTTCCACCAAACCATGTGGAACAATGGCAGAGAGGAACATCCCAGAGCAAATTTTTAGTCCTTGGTCACCATTTTTACAATCATTGTCCTATGGCATCTTGTATATAATATGTATTTACAGCATAATAATATACCAGTTTGTGGGTTTGAATGTAAACTTGGGTGTGTCCTTTTTTTATTAAAAAAAAAAAGTCAAAACACCTGACATCTTGTCTTTTTCAGAAGTTTGACTCAAATTGCGCTGATTTTTTTTTCGCATGATCTCTGTAAATAATACGCAGTGTTTTCTGTCTTCTGTCTTTGTTGTGTGTGTGTGTGTGTCCGAGACACACTCAGCCCTGCACTGGGGAGCGGGGACAGGGCCTTCTCACTATGGATATAGGCTGGACACAATAACATAAGATATTTAATTTCCCTCCAGCCTGTCAAAGGTATGAGAGAGGCTTCCATCAGATGTGACCCTTTAGACAGGCACCACTTCATACTGATCAGGATTCTCCCATGTTTCACATTGTTTTTTGTCCTAGCTAGCTGGTAAATGTGGCTGCCTGCGTGTGCTGTGTGCCTGCCTAATGTCACCGCAATGTAAGGACTCCCATCTGCTAATCCAGCCTGCTAATGCGGCCTCGCAATATTCCAAAAAGAAGAGATTACACATTCTGTGAAACCTGACCAGATCAGCTCCGGTGGGACAGTCAAGAGATTTACTTCATTCTTAAATGTGTTTGAAAATTGTTTTGTAAATGCTTCATTAAAGCCTTCTTACCGAGAGATATGCTCTTTATTTCAGATGGCATTTTGAAAGTGCTGTGATTCTGTTACGGAGAAAGTCTCTCTGTCCCCTTAACTTTAATAAGTTCAAAGCTTCGCACTGCCATATGGGGCTTTACAGCTGCCCCATGTGTCAGTTGACACCCAACGCTATGTCAGTCACACATTGCTCTTGTGTTCTCTGTACGTGTCACTTCCTCTTGTGACTGCTGCCTCTGCCCAGAGGGACCCCTGGCCTGCTGTCTTAGAATGACACATTATTGACACCCTTCAAAAGTCTCCCATAGAGGTGTATTTAATGCCAGTCTGCATACTATAGACTATTCAGAAAGAAACGTCCATCTAACCTTATGGCCCCAAGGATCAAATTTCCCTTAACTGATCGAGTGACTTTGCTTGATTGATCAGTAATAAACTTTTGGTCTCTGCCCTCATAAATCAATGATTTAAAATGCATTGTCAGTGTGCTGGATGGATAACCCTGTTGTGGCCAGTTAAAACAAAATCCCCACTCACATAATTCCCCCTGCGTTTATGAATGCGGTTGTACCATGTGGCATACTGTTCAGAGGAGCGGATTCAGGATCTGAGGATTGCGAGAACTGAAATCCCAGGTGGGATGCCGTCTGTCCCTCTTCTCCGCAACGCTCTTTACCTTAGCTGCTTCAACAAACCCCCCTGTCATGTAAGTATGTTATGGAATGTGTAAGAAGTAAAGCTGAACTGTAAGTTGTGTAACCTACAGAAGAAGGGTGTTGCAAAGAATTACAAATAAGCATGCCTGTGATGATTAGTGGAAGATGATGTGAAGGTCTTCATGGATCTCCTAAAGTAAAGGACACTTCCTGCTGCTTAACCCCACTCGAATGACGAAGCCTCAGTTGTTCTGTCTCATTTGGAAATGAAAAAAAAAAATGAAAGTGGTAATCCTGCCGCTAAATGCCTGCCCGTCTGACATTGAGCACGGAGCGCCTTTCGGGTGGGCGGAGCGCGGTGACCGTCCTCTCAGTCCTCGCTCTCCTCGGCTGTCATGCCTGGTGATCCCCGGCGCCCCTTCCCGGGGGTAGACGCACGCAAATCAAATCTGCCCCCCGGATTTACGGCCGAGCCCGCTCCTCACTAGACTCACAACAAGCATATAAAAGCAGAGCTGGGATGATTGCCTTGCCTTTCCACGTCTGTCTCTCCCTCCCGCGTCCTTGATGCGCCTTTGCTGAATCGTCCTCTCCTGCTTGAAAGAGACCAAAGACAACGGGGCATTCTAAGAATAGACGGGGAAAGGAGCGCAGCGTTCCAGGTTTCCCAAGCACCCAAGCCAGACGCGCTCTGCATTGCTCTACGCGCTGCATTACGGCAGGCTGAGTTTGTCCATGCTCGATGCTGGAGTGTATTGACCTAGCAGGTAGCCTGGACTCTCCATTCCCCCTTCTGCTCTTGTTTACACTGAAGTCGGCGTACATGCAGTTTGCGCATAAACTATTCTGGAGAGTCTTTGCTACCGTTGTGCAAATGCTGTGCACACATGTTGTTCTGTATTTACATTCTCTGAAACAGGAAGCACTTGGGTGTTTTGCCTGTGCTCTGATCGTTGGTCAGTTCTGGTTGTCAGAGTGAAGGGATTTCAGTTCTCAGTTTGATCTTGCCCACCTTGTGACACTAACATGGCCCTCTATCAGGGTTAAAAGTATGTGGTTTGGGACACAGCTGTGGATGTACTTGGCTGGTGTTGTGGATCATACGGATGCAGAGCACTGTGTGGGAATGACTTTGGACTGATGAGATGACCACAACTGAATAAGCATCTGGCACTTATGTTATATAGCACAAAATGTCTAGATTAACTCCCCTGAAATGTTGACTAGAAAACTGGGACAGCTATAGATAGCTATGGGGTTTTTGGAAAAAGTTCTGTCGTTGTCTGTTACGCTATGCTGTCATTCTCCTCACCAAATCACATGACTCAACGCTCTGCCATAAATCAGGAAGTTACTGCACGCAGAAGCACACAGAACCAAAGGGGAATATTTGTCGTTACCAGAAGGGCCCAGCTCAAATGTAGCACATCGTGTGGGGTCTTAATAAATGACACACTGCATCAGTCAGTTCAGCTGGGTCCCAATGGCTGGATGTCGCCCAATTCCAACTGAAAAAAAAAAAAAACCCTGCCAGACTGGGCAAACATCAAAGTTTAATTTCATTAAAGAATACACAAAGGGTGGTAATCGAGTAGAATCAAGCAACCAAATAACCTGAAGTGAATGTTAAATCAAGATGATTGCCCATCCCGCTGAAGTGTATTCACAAGCAAACCCTGAATTATGGCATGCTTTCACAGCGGGCAAATATCTGCACAAAAGCCGCAGCGTATCACACAGAGCAAAAACCATGTTGTGACAGTGACACAATGAAGACTTTCAAGGTGAGCAAACCGAGCTTCTGACAGATGAAGGGAGGGTGGCAATATGTCCACGCCTCACCTCCCCTCCCAGGTGAGTCTCAGACCCCTCTCTGAGGAAATGGCTGTCATAATGCTTTTTGTTTTCTGAAATTCAGGGTTCTGCAAAAAACCATTGAGCACTGCTAAAACCAGAGGTGTGGCACAATTTAGACCTTCACAATTTAGACCTTCACCTAAGTCCTTCATGATATTGGTCTTAGCTGATTGGGTCACAGCCTTGTGCGGGCAGAGAAACTACAGGAAGCGCTCAATCAAAGGGACGGCTAATTTGTTCCTGCAGGGAAAGGCAAACGTGAAGTATTTTCAGTCGTCAGTTTACGAACATAAATTAAAAAGAAAAAAAGACAAAGCGGAAGCCAGTTTAACTGAGGACGCTGGTGAACTAGTGACAAAAGTTTCAGCCAGATTTTACTCGTAGCTCCGAGCCCCCCCCATTCACACAGCAAATGTAATGGAGGTGGGAGCAAATTTAACGGAGGTGGGTTGGGTGCTTAGCAGTCGTTGTTACTGTGACTACGTTGTTTTTTTTTTTGTTTTTTTTTTTGAGAACGCGGGGCCACCAGCTTAGCTGTCCACGTGGAAAGAATGCGGCGGTTTTTCATGGAAAATGATTCAAAGCAACGCAGTGATGAAACACAGCTGAGGACCTCCAGCGCCAATTAGCAGAATGGAATGCAGTAGCCTAGCTGTGGCATGTAGAATCGTGGAGTGCTCAGCACAATTCTGAGTGTCCCGCTTCCCCTCTTGCAGGCGAGGTTAGCGTAAGCCCTTATATGATGTGCAAATTGAGCATCGGTAGCAGGCAAACACGGGTTTGCGTGTGTTTCTTCTGCCACTGTAAAACACAAAGAAAAGACCATGGTGACGAAACAGTTTCTGTCTGCGCATAGGGTATAGTAGGTAAAGGATTTGAGTAAATTATTAAAAATTCGGAAATAATGACATAATCCCTCCGGCCCGGAAGGATTAAGCAGCCCGCATACAGTAGTTTTGTTGCAGATTTTTTTTTTTGTCTGTGCGTGGAGGATTTGGGGGGAGGGGGGTTGTATTCACTAACTTCTTCAAGTAAATCTAAAACCAGAATTGTCTTGGTCCACAACCATTGTCAGAAATTGCCATTCCCATCTTCCATCATTACATGTGTGGAGTGTGCATGTACCACTGTGTATTTTTGCATCTCGTACTATTGGCATGAAGTAAAAAAGGCACAGGATCACTCAGACCAGCAGTTGTAGTGAGTCACATTAGCATCGACCTGTCGCTTAGACAGTGTCATTACCTCGGCCTCCCTGGCATTCTCCTTTCAGTCCATTTCGTGTGTCTGCTTTCCCTCCAACATCCCCTCGTGTGAAAATCAACCCCTCTCTGCGTATCTCCACATTACCACTTGTACCAACAGGAAGAGATTCAGAGGAAGCTTTTTTTTTTTCTTTCCAAAACCGCATGTGTATGGCAAGCCAAAGCTGAGTTCTCACTTGAGTACACAAAGTTCTCAAAGTGCTGTTGGTAATTAGAGTGGCTTGAGGTCATGCTAATTACGAACTGTCAGATAGCAGTCTTCTTAACTGGAAAACCAACGGACGCGGTGCTGCTTTTTTCAGCCGGGAAGGCGGTCAGAGATGTACACAAACACTGCGCACATGAGAACTCCCGTTTCTCACAGCATAGGTGGCACAACTGCACAGTGCAATTGTTTCACATTATTTCATGGGTTTGGATCAGCTGGAGCAACCTCCCCACAATGCCTGACAGAGATGCTCAGCGCTCCGAGCTGGATCGTGAAATAATGACTTGAGAATGCCGAAGAGTGGCGCATTAAATTTGCCGCCAGCGGCTAAGACAGAGATGAGAGGGGGAATATAAAGATTATAACCTCTTCTCGTGTCACAAGAGGTGAGCCATTATAGAAATGAGAATGTCAGCATGATGCTCCGCATTATATATCTCTGCTGAAACAGTTCGGCCTCATCAGGGCTCTGTGCCACACAGGCCCTTTCAGCAGCACAGTGAAGAGTCATTTTCCAATACCACATAATCCCTTCTTTAAAACACACCTAGTGAAAAATAAACCTCACCTTCATCGTCACTGTAATATGGTTACATATTTTGAACAGAATATGAAACAATCTGTCCCGCCCAGTGGGATCAGTCCTTTGTGGTTATTATTTGAAAGAGCACAGTAACTGCATAGGGTACAATAACACCCTACAAAGCACATGGACATGGCGCATGGTGAAGCAAACTGCACCTACATCTGCTTGCTTTGCCCAGTCATATGGTCTGCACAATGCTGGTGAGTGTGAGTGCAGTGAAGCTAATGAGTCCACTGGGAGAGCTGATGTGAAGGGCTACAGGAGCACAGGTGTGGCTAAGTAGGCCATTTCCATACACGGCCCTTGGTTTGTCCTAGTTTAACCTGTGCAGCCTTTCGCCGTGTCCCTGTGTGCCACAGGCTTCAGGGGAGAGTGCCACAGGCCGCCTCTGGACTCTGCAGAGGGGATGTCTGAGGGAAGGTGTCCCTCATTCCTTCTGAAAGGGGGCAGCAACCTCCGCTTCTTTATTGAAATGTGCCAGCTTCCCTTTCAAAATTTTAGGAGCACTTAGAAACAGCATGGAGACCCGGCTCTCTCTCTTCCCCAACCCCTGCTCCGAGAACGATCAAGCATGGCTGTCTCCCTCAGCCCAGTTGTTCTGCCCTCTTCCTATGACTTTTTACCACAGGTCTAAGCGTTTGGGTGTGTGCCTTTGGAAATGTCGATGAGATCCAGCCTGCAGGCTCCAGATGGACAAAGCCCAGCTTTGGCTTTATTATGTTCTGTGCTGAGAGGAAATGTAAAGATGGGGGAAAATGTGGGGCATCGTACCATACAGCCAGTTTCCAAACATTCATTTCTGAATAAGCTGTCAGATGTTGGATTCATAAGCGCATTTTGTCACGTTTAGTGAAAACTAAGACAGCCAAAATTTTACCACTGTTCTGTAACCTTTTTGGTGTACGATGTACAACTGAAAAACAAGCAAAAAATACTTGTTCATTTGACACTTCAAAACCACTGAACCCACAAGTCAAGTCAAGAAAATTCAACTGACAACCTAAAGGTCGTCTGAGCTTTCAACAGTCTTCGCTTCTCACAGGCAGACAGCTGAAATGGGTGATACATTATGATAAAACATTTTTTTTGTGCATCAAATATTTTAGGTATGGTTACCATGAACACAAGAGGACTTATCCATTTACAACTGAAGGAATTCTGGATCATGTTTCCCAACGCTGAACCTACCGTGGGGACATTTGGGTCAGCGTTCGGTAAGGGCCAGCTGACGAGAGAGTGTGCGTCCCAGCGCATATGGCAGAAGACAGCAGAGATAGAAGAGATTTAGTCTGCACTTTAGAGTCATCCTGTCACTGAGTCCCCAGGTCTCACAGGAAGTCCTCTCATGGATGAGTGTTTGTGGGGACACTCAATGAACAAAGCTTAGGCAGTAATGTTGGAATGTTATTTTGTACTGTATTCAGCTGTGGTCTAACCTGATCGTGCTGAATGATTTTCCTCGGCACACGAAAGCCACCTGTGTTTTGTATGTGGACCTGGTGACGTGCCTTGCAGTTATCTTTTAACATACATCTGTTTATATTGTGTTTCCTGTAAAAAAGTACGTAAAATATTTGAATGAGGAAAGCATTTGGACATACCAAGTGCATACCAAATAAATGGCTTTTGGAAGCCAGTTTGGTTTCTATGTCCACGCAAAGACATCCCTGGGTGCCTTTTAAGGAGCTGCCTTTTTCTACTCACTGAAATGCACAACTTGACACGCTTGCTTTGAATAAAAGGTGCTCTAGGAAGATTAGTCCACAGTGTGGCACAGCTGCATGAAAGCAGTAAGGGCTCTGGGGATGTCAGAGAGGGCAGACATGACCCAAATACGACACAACAAGGGAAGAAACACAGTGTCGCAAGAAGGGCTCCGACTCCAGAGCAGGAGTCTCCGACCGCAGCGATGAGGAGTGTTGCCCTATACATCCATTTCAACTGATTTCACTGATAATACCATCACTGACCAGTCAGGCACATAACACAAGACAGGATCTCACAGTTGACCTAAACTATTTGAAGCACAATCTCAACGCAGAAACTCATGAGGCTCTAGGGAAAAATATTCTTGGGTAATAAATAAATGATTTGAATTGTGACGTCTTAAAAATGGTGATGACCCATACAAGAGCATTCTCACACACCCCATTTGCCTTGCAAAGATTAACCAGAGCTGTACAATCTCTCATTTCCCAATTACGCTCTAGCTGTAATCCCTGCCCCCCCCCCCCCCCCCCTCAGCTGTCATGCTGGTGAGGGTCAGACTGGATCCAGGCCTCACTGTTATTGCACTGGTACGGGATGTGTATGTAGAACCACAGATGGAGAGCTGAAGTTGATACACTTTTCACACTCCTTGGGATGTGTTAAAGGGTCCAGGCAAGACTCGGGAGGGGGAGGGGGGGGGGGGGGGGATTTAGAAGGGCGGGTATTAAAATATCAAACGTCCTCCCTTATCTGCTGGTAATGAGAGGGGAAAAGTCTGTGCCTTTGGGAGCCATGGTTGGGCTGCGGCACAGGGTGGGTGTCACTTTAACATGGGAAAGTGGGTTACATTCCAGAGATTCTGTTTCACTTCGCCCCATCGTGTGGGACTATCTCCTCTCCAGTGTTATCTCGCATCTTGTGTGTGTGCTTCCCTCGCCAAGCCCACTGGCTATGGAAAAACAATTTAGCTGGACTTAATTTGTTTTGTTTTTTTCCTCCCTCTTTCTTTTCTTTTGTGTGCCTCTGAGACTTAAGCTGTTGGGAATCCGTCTCATTTTGGGGCTACATGCTGAGTCCAGGCTTAAATAGGCCAGGGAATCCACTCAGAGAGGTTTTTTCTGGATCGATACACAACATAGTATGGATTGCTTATACATCTCAATAGTAAGGGACATGTGTTTTCCCTTTCTGTTGTTTCAACAATGACAGAAAAAAAATGCTCCATAGTTGAAGTGTTTAAGTGAGAATACAATTGCAGATGTTATGTATTAGCAGACATTGGTGAACATCTGTCAGTCAGAGACTGAGTCAGAGGGATGATATTTTCATTGTAACAACTTCAAAAACCTAATTAGCAAATTATGGTATAATTAAAGGCTGACTGGCAGTTAGCATTCATGTTAACATCAAATAAAGGGAATGGAATTGTCCTGATTCACTTGATTGTGGACCAGATTATTCACTTTTTTAAATCAGGAAATGTATATGAAGGTAAAGGACTGTAAGATAGCTGTACTGAACTTATGACAAATACTACCCTAAGGCACCGCAATAAATACTATAAAACCTGCACCATAGCAGTTCAGTAATTACTAACTGGAAAACATTCATCATCAACCACTTCTTTTCCCCCTTTATGTTCTTCCACCATGGGATACCAGCAAAGCAAGTGTACCTCTAAGGGCGTTATTTTGTTTTTAGCAAAGCGTCTTCCACACTTACCTGCTCAGTTTCAAGCTTTCATGGCCAGACGGCTAACAACGAGCTCACTCTCCCCTTATAGTGCCAGTTTTGTACCCAATCTCTTCCTCTCCTGTCTCACTCTCTCTCTCTCTCTCCCTTTCCCAAGTACGTCCCTGAAAGGGTTAAATACTAAATGAAAGCTACTTGCCTAGAGCCTAACCACTTTTTCCGTTCTTGCTGGAAAATTTCCAGTGCTATTTATAAGAATACTTAGGTCTGGCAATCGGCAGCGTCTGTCAACCAGGCGAAAATTTCAACAAATGATATGAAAAAAGCGGAATGCTTTTGTCAGTGAACTGCAGAATGAGCTCTGGGATTCTGAGCTGCATGCTCTAAATGAGAGCACTGGCCTTGTTCTCGTGGCTACAAATGCTATGGAATCTGGTTGATTTTTCTCACCCGACAAACAGTGTGATGTAGTAATTAGCAATCTCAGGGTTGGGGGTACCAAGCTATGTCCTGTTTCCAGAGCTAGTAATGAAGGGCTGATAAAGTCTTGCCCTGATAAAATGTTTCATTGGAGTCCTTTTCATCAGTGGAGGGGGAGCAGAATTTCCCACCCTAAGCCAGTAGCTTGGGGGCAAGAGTGTGACAAGCCCTTCCTCCTCTCTCTCTCGCTTGCTCCCAGAACCAAGGTGCACTGTTTCTTTTCTGAGCCTCTGCCGCTGCCAGCAGCATAATGCATATGCTTAAAGCTCCTGTCACAATGACCATGCCACGATGCAGCGGCTTACGGTACACCTGCACATGCGTCCTGTGTGCTTTTTTTTTTTCCTGACGAATGTGAACCGGCAATCTGCCACACGCCGAGGGTTTCAAAAACGGTTATGCAGCAGAGGATATGTGACCTACAGCAGGAGTAAATAGCAAATGTTAATAAAACATGACAGAAATGACACGCTGCTACTTTAGGGTTTCCAAAGTTATTCCCTGTTTTCGTTGTTGCGACCAAACACCGCATACCTGTCTTACGTGGAGACATGCTTGAAGCAGCCCTTAACACAACAGGACTGCTCATTAGCCTTCCAGTGGCAAACAATATGGTGTGGATAAGGGGTGAAAGCCTTTTCAACAGAGTAAACAAACAGCAGCCCATGTTGATCAAAAGGAAAAACATGAGCACGCTCAAACCGCTGCCATGAGGACTGACACGACCAGGCTCTCCAGGACAATGCTGGCCCAGCGCCAGTGACTGCACATCAAACAACAGGCAGTGCTGAATTATACTGGGGGGGGAAAGACAAGCACAGATCACAAGCTGGACATGAAAGACTGCGATGTAGGCATGGCAGAGAGCGCAAACTAATGTTTCCAGCACGGTGCAATCTGCAAGGCCACAGTGCTGGGCAATGAGGGCAAAAGCAGGCAGCTTTGTATTATAATATATGATCATGCAATGAATCTTTTTTTGTTAATTTTTGTGTGAACGGCTACATAAATGTTTACTTTAATCAGTTCTAAATTGCAGTAAAATATGAACAAAGCCAAAAAAAGAGTTACTCCAATGTCATAATCCAGCTGATTTGATTTTTTGAGGTCCTGAATTGGTGATCTGCTCTGCACTAAACACAGATTAAGTCAAATCCGTCTGCATATGGCAGAGGCCCTGCAGTCATCTCTAATCTGGCAAGCTGATCCATTACGCCACCCTTCTCTCCATGAGAACTGCTTTATTGCCCCAGATATGCCTGTATATTTCTAATAATGGAATTAAGTGCCTTTGTCACTTGGTACAGTGAGGGAGTGTTTTGAAGCAGTCCTGGCTTTCTGAATGAAATAAGACAGTAGTACATTGTTGTTATTGGCTATTTAACAACAATAAAATAAAACAGGAGTGAGAACAGCTGAACAGTAATATTTTCATATAAGTACAGAAACAAACACTATCATGCACTTACATGGAATAAATATTTTGCTTTTCTCGTTTGCTGTTCTCCACCAGGGGCGATTCTAGGATCAGACCTTTAGGGGGGCTCAGCCCCTAATGAGAATGTGACATGCATACAGTGCCTTGCAAAAGTGTTCCAAGTCCCCTGCTAAATCACTCATTCCACTGGACAACAACTAATGCATTAATATTTTTCTATATATGATATTTTAATAATACTTTAAATAATACTTTTAATGAATTAGTAGTAAGTAATATGAGTTTCTGTTGACTCTATCATGCTCTCTCTCCTTCTCTCCCTCTCTGTCCTCCTCTCTCCCTCTTTGTGCTGTCAACCAAAAGTCAAACATAACAACCAAACAGAGAATTTATAATCTAATAAAAGGTAGGCCTATATAAATTGATCCATATCAATTTATAACATTATTCTAATTGAATATTGGGTTGCTGTGGGCAATGCAGTGAGGTAACGTCATTTTGACCTTACTCTCTCACCTGAACCTGGCTGTTTAACCTAGTCGATAATCTCTAGCGAACTACGTCAGTTTTTCTTTGACACTATTCACACCATGGAACTATAACCAGACACTGTCTAATGTGAGTTATAGCACGGCTTGGTTAAATACTCGTTTCTGATTGGCTGGAGGGGTGTGCATTATTCCCCAGTAAATGCACAGTAATAATGCACGGCTATGAAGTAGTTCCAGTGAAAGTGGCCTTATCACCTTTCTAAATTAATACGCAAGAGCATTCAACTTTAGTGAAGATTCCGTTTACAACTGAACAAAAGGGAAACATTGTAATAGCATTAGATAACGTAACAGTTAACAGCAACAACATAGCTAGAGCATCAACAAAATGACATACACTTCTCAGAAATAACATTTAACCTTTTTGGCAAGAATGGAGACTTTGAGACTTGGATGAAAACCAACGTAGGCTACTGGACAGTCCAAAAAAGCAAAAAATTAGGGAACAAGTGGAAAAATACAACAAAAGGCACAAAACCATCAGTGAAGGGGAAAATAATAAAACAGAGAAAGGGAAACATGAGGACAACACAAAGAAATCAACAACATGGGCAATCAGGGTTTTAAGAGACTGGGTAGTCGAAAACGATGAGAAACATTATTTTGTATCATTAAATGATGAGGGTCTTGACAAGATGCTTTGGTCCTTTTGCACAACAGTTCAAACGTCAACCAGACAAGAGGAGGCCTACACAGTGTCAAGTTTTTTGGCCTTGAGAGGAGGGCTACTGGGCACCATCTGTCGAAGAGAGGAAACGCTGGAGCCAGGTAGCCTACTGTCATGAAACAAATGCTCACCCTTCAAGTTCCGGTAATGAAGCAACGGCGACTACCACAGGGAGATCAGAATTCCAAACGTCAAGTCTCCCACGTAGGCCTATCTTGTTTGATCTACCATTTTCAATGTCAAATTTTACAATAAATGGAAACGTTCGATTTAATTTCAGTAAATGAGTACGATGTAGCTTGTAGTCAACCGTTTCCACATACGTACGTTTAAGATGACGGACACGAATGTAACGTTATCCACTTCACCAGCTAAGCGGACACTGTGAAGCTGGGTATATCAGAATTTTCTGGTTAATGGGTTAACTGTAATTTCAGTAGCCGAAGCCTAGATGTGTAACGTACATATATATATATATATATATATATATATATATGTATTTATATATATTTTTTTAATGTAGGCTAATATAGTACATTTTAAATAATTTAATTTTAAAGTTTGGATGTGTCAAGCTAGCTATATGAATGGACTATTTTCTGCGGATGTGCACATATTGTAATATATATTTTTGTTCAAAAATAATAAAATAGTAGCCCAGTTTAATATGAGTGCTGAATTATTTCTTTGGTAAGTAGCCGTGGTATAAGTGGAATAAACCACTCCTGGCGGTGCAGTTCTATGGAGATAAACCACTTCAGGGTGGTTAACGCATCACACCACCCTGTCGTGGTTTATTTCCATCGAACTGCACTGACAGTCGTGGTTTATTCCTTGCGTAATAACGACCAGTTTGACCCAACGTTCTCAGAACATTAAGCAGTTTTATTTGCTAAGGTTTCAACTTACTTTTAATCTGCCCCATGAAATTCACTAACCTACTTCTTCTCCTTCTACTTTCACTGGCGTACCGACGTTAAAGGTGCATGCCGCCACCTACTATACTGGAGTGTAACATCATGACTTTATAAAGAATACTAGACTTTAAACCTGTTTAAATAAAGCCATTTGAACCTATAATTGTTTGTCTTGTCTCTAACAGACAAGTTCGCAAAATCTAACGTTAGAGGACTAAAAATGATTTCAGAAAATAATAATAATAATTCTATTATTATTATTATTATTATTAAGGGATGCTGAGATGAGCACCCCTAAAAAATCTAAAATCCAATGTGCTCCACATCCTGATCGTATCCACAATATTTCACGTGCTCATTTTCTATTCTCCCCTCATCCCCTTGAGAGGCGGGTCACAGGTCACAGCCTTTGACCTCAATCAGCTACGCCAAGTGAAGACCTCATGATTCTGTGCTCGCTGAACCTGTTATTAGAGCCAGATCCAACATGGCAGAATCACTCAGAGAACACAAATCCTGCCTGTCTCTCCTCTAAAGCTCATCTTTTTATTTCCCTTCATATTTCCTGTCAGAACTGGGGTGAAGCATGATGATAAAAAGAAACAGAAAAAGATATGCAAAAAGGAATGTATATAATTTGATGTGACAATAAAAATATAAATACTAAGATAAAGAGAAAAAAGTCCTCTATTTTCATGTGTACCCCTTCTCTGACTTCCACATTGTGCTTTAAATGTGGGACCATGGGCATTTTATGTTATTTTTTATTTTAGCTTTGTGATATTTGGTCATTTTTCCAGCAAGGACTGATTTGCTTTATTTTTTCACCTGAAAATAGCTTATAATTGCATCGATGACTGTACATATGACACCTAAAGCCTGGGAAAGCAGTTTTATAAATAAAATGTATTATTATTGTTGTTGTTGTTTTCATGACTAATTTGCATTTACTGCTCTACATTTAATTTAATATGTACTTCTTATACAAAATGTACTCTATACATGTTGAAAATTGATTCCAAGTTAATAAACAATCACCTATTTAAATCTTAAAACAACAATGTGGTCTTCACAGTAGGTGCCAAGCTATAAGTACAGATCTGTTCAAGTATCAATCTATCAAATAACAAAATAAAAAAAAATCCAGAGATCAATATCAATACCACTTGATACTATGCACTCACACTATGGTAATGCAAACACAATCCAACACATCAGATGAAGGCTACATCATCTTTGTAAACTGGTGGGGGATTACTACGGACATGCTGTTGGCCACTACATTATGAACATTCAATTATAATTATAATTGCACGTTTTTTCACCCGGAATAATCGGAATTGTTATTATGTTCTCATAAAGCAGGGCCGTATTGTCAGTGTAGACCGGCGTCTGTCTTACGTTTTATGCCTTGCAATATTTGGAGCAACACAGTGTAAACTGTTTCTTCAGGCAAAATATCAGCAAAACTGTCAAGTGCCTTGCGCACCGCACAGGAAGTCGTCCAAAGGAAGCAGGCTGTAAGCTGTTTTGAGCGTGTGAGAACGTAGAGCTCTTTGCAAAAATTGCGTAATGTTTTGTGCAGGCCAGCTGTTCAAGGTATTGGGTGACAGCTACCTGCGACAGCACAGGAGGCGCAATCGCAACATCTGGATTTCACACCCGAGTTGCCGTTTTGCTGTTTGCTTTTGCTTCGAGTGATCAGTAAAGTAGTTCCCAAGATACTTGACCACGTTTCAAATAACATATTTAATGCTAACAAAGTAGGAAGTCTAGTTCGAATGGTATATTCATGTTTTTGAACCAGATTAAGTAATTCTGCAAAACCCTGCAGATGTCTGCATCTCAGCTGAATGTTATTTTTTTCCAGAAGAGGGCAGTGATAGGCGTGTATTTCCGCGTTACAAAATGACTCCCCTACTCTCCTCTCTCAAGAGCTGTTTCACCATCAAACAGCTGCACTGTATCAATTTGTATACGTCTTTCACTCCCTCTCCCATACTCGCTCTCGCTTTCTCTCTCTCTCTCTCTCTCTCTCTCGGTTTCTCAGTACAACATCCAGAACCTCACAGCAAATCGTGCCGCGCAAGAGTTGGCACCAACCTGACGCATCCATGGGGCTCTCCTTCCGCCCACATCATTATTGCACAATATTAACATTTAAATGATATAGGAAGGAAACACCTATACAAACAAGCGCAAAGAAATCGGTACCTTAGGTATTTACGGCGACGGCATTCCACCTTTTCGGTTTAAAAACTTTTCCTATCCGTCTTTACCCTCTCCCGCAAACCACCTCTACTTTCTCGCTGCCCATTTTTCTGCAAAGATTGTTATCCCGCTCGGAGATGTATATGGATGGGGCAGTCGCCGGCAGGATGTTTCCCGCTGTCCGAGCTCGGAGTCGGCCGCTGCAAGTGATGCTAACCCAGAAGAAAATTAGAGGGAGGAGGAAAAGGCGAAAGGAGTTGCTTTTGATCCAGATGTGCTTCATGGGATTTTTGCTGTTGGTCGTGTCGGGGCTTTCTTTTCTGGCTAAAGATTCAGGTGAGCTTTTCGTTCCAGTTGAAGTCTCCTCGTGTCCATGCGATTTGGCAGGACTAGTTGCTAGGGGCCGGGGGTAATTTAAGAATATTTCGCGATACAAATATGGGGGCATTTTCTAATTGATCTAATATACATCGATCTGCATCGACTGAAAAGCGAACTTTTATATCTTTGGCGGTGTGTGTATTCAGCGTAGCCCCCCATTCTGTGAACTGTATGTTAGGTTCTGCGCGTCTGCATTTAGTGGCCCTGATTCTGTGAGCTCAGCATTTAGTTGCGAAATTCATCAGCGAGGGTATGTTTTGGTTTCATGCCGCAAACGTGCGTGTGACATCACCCTCTCATGAGTCCATGTTGTGATGTATTGTATTTGTTTTGTGGGGGAAAAAAAACATGCCAAATGAGCCGTTTCCTCTCAGTATCACATTAACAGTAACAGTACTTAGAGTTGCGGTCAAGTCTTTAAATCGGATCAGTTCATTATAGTAGACAATTTATGAGGATACTACTTTCTAATTATTATTTGCTTTACCATAAACATATGCCATTTTATAATTGGTTTCTGATATTTTGTAAAGCGGAATCCCTTGAGTTAAAGGGGTACATGACTTGTCAATCAAAATGGATTAAATGGTGCAGTCGAAAACTTTAGAAGTTGTTATCCTATTTGTCGCCGGTGGGTCATAGACGAGTGTCTTGTACTGTGTGTAGCAGTCCTATTGAATGATGTGAAGGCTGCAGCACGCTGTGATACGTGTACTTACATTAGTAACTCCAAGCTCCCACTGAAGGGGTAAGTCAAGGCACTGTTTGGCTGACGTTGTTCTGCCGCTGGTATGATTACTGTGTGCTCATAATTTTTTTAATGATAATATATTTTTTATTGTTTGCGTTACCTATCATTACTATTTACAGATCGGAATTCAGACGGTACCTGCTTTAAGAGCTTTTAGTCGTAGTTACTATACACACAGCATGACAGTGTTAATAGGAAAGGGTTTACACATTTTTGTGTAATGATTTTAGGGAAGAAAAACTAATTTCAAGGCTAGGTTAAGCTTCACAAGACATGCTTGGAGCGAAATTTATTAAGTAGGCAGTCAACTGACAGGCAGAAGCTGGGCACAGTCTAGGTCTCTGGAATGGTTTGAACAAACAATAAGAAGAAGGCTGCTTTGAAGTTGTTAAAATCACATCATAATAATAATACTCAATATTCCAGTGGAGCCCCTCAGTTGCTTGTTCCAGTGTTGAGGATTTCAAGTCAAGGGGAAGACCTTGTTTCATATGTTGTTGAGAAGTAAATAGGCCTTACTGAGGTAGAGAGATCCGCTTTTGACCCCAGGATTACAGAATAGATTTGTAGGGAGCCCTCTGTGCTGATTGTGGGAGTGGGCTGTTAAAGCTCCTGAGAAGCCTCATTCTCACCTAGTGAATGTGACCATGTGACCCCCCCCCAATACTCCCATCCTATTAATTCGGCCACGAGAATCAGCAAAATGGATGCAGGGATTTCACGCCAGAGCAACACGAGACCTTTGCATGATTTACGCAAAGCCCCCGAGAAACGAGCCGTCTGTGTCGGAAACAAGGAGATGCAAGTTTAAAGAAGCTGTTTCTTCTACTGCACACCACAGTACTCAGACAGTTTATGAAGCTTGTTGAAAGTCCCGACTAGTCAAGACAGTCTACCTGAGGATTTCCTTCGGGTAAGGGAGAAAAAAAAAAAAAAGAAACGCTGGGTTTTGAGAAAGCACCATGATGAAGGACAGGTTATTTGGAAGCACCCCGGGCTGAAATGGCAAGGGACGTTCATGTGTTAGGAAGATGAGTGGCAGAAGTGGGGGTGAGCCTTGCCTAATGATGTGAGAGTGGGATAGAAGGAGCTCCTCACAGTCCCCACTGACAGGGGTTTCTCCAGCTTGCCTGACAAGAGATTTCATCACCCACACAGAGCTCCTGCAGATTTCTCTTCAGAAAGATTCCAGTCAGAAAAGGAAGGGTTTTGACTCTTTTTTTTTTTTTACATTTTGCCTGCATAATCCATGAGTTTCTTTTTTATCTCCATTTAGCTTTTTTGTCTCAATGTATTTAATTGGGAGGGGAGATACTTTGTCAATTAGCATTTATCTTTTTGCCAGTATCGCCCACGTTGTAGTTCGCCCAGCTGATTGGTTGTCCAGGGCATGTTTGTATTGGGCATGTACATCAACATTCATGTTTAATGTTGTTTTAGTTTCTGAGCATATGGGCCAGATTGGTGGGACTGCATTCAGGTGTGCGTTTGGTTAAGCCGTCTGCGTGTTGGCAAGGCAGGGTCACACCGCCATGTGGCATTCTGTCAGTGAGGCATCTGTTCCTCTCTGATTTCTCCACAATTTGTGATTATGATTTTGGGTTAACTATTCAGAAATAGGATTAGTCAGACATTCAATCCATTCAATGCCATGAAGGGATACATGGAAATATCAGAGCAATTATCACCCTGTTTCATTAGCAGTGTTTGTATGGTTTCTCAGCACAGTGACCTTAACATTCAACTTGTTTACATGTCAGTATCAGTGAATTGTAGGACATGGTTCTGTTTTGCTTCTATGGTTAATTATTTTGTTTCTCAACAAAAAAAATGAATTGAAATTAGAATTTTAAATAATTGAATAATATCTAATGTACTTCATTTCCCTAGATAATAAAAAGTAAGAGAATATATCTACTCTACTCAGTTGTCTTCTTCCTCTTTAATCCGAAAGAAATGTTCCTTCAACAGAAGTGAGACGGTTGATTCTTGCAGGAGGCGGAGAGACTCTGCAGTGGGTGTCCATTGGTCAGGGATCTGGTGAGAGGGTTCTGCTCACTAATGAGTTAAACAAGTGCCTGGACCCGCAGCTCCCTCTTTGTTGGGTTTTTCCTCACCTGAGATCATTCAGTTACTGCCAACATGGTTGCAATTAGAGGGCTGTTGATTCCATTCCCTGGTAGTCCCAGACTATTACTAATTTAACCACAAGGCACGAATAGCAAGTATTTGCTGGCATAGATACCTGTGGTTGTATGCAATGAGTAAACACACTCATTTTGAATTAGGTTCAAAGATATGTAAGAAATGGTATTAGTGCCCCTTTATTTGCGATAAGGTATGAAATTTTTATATGGTTGCGGTGAGCATGAGTTATTGCTTACTGGCCCCCTGCAGAAGGAAGGTTAGAGACACCGAGTGCCGTTTTGTGAAGGGGATGAGTGGTGAGGATCCCCCCTCTTCCTCAGTGAAATCCGCTTTCCGGGAGAAAAGCAAAAACAAACATTTCCCCTCGCCTCATGCTGCGTCAAAGCCTCCCTTGTAAATTCCAGTCTGAGCACAAGAGTTGCAGGCTTCCCGTGCAGAGTTTAGGTAACCGTGTGGGCTGTAATGAGCTCTCACGCTCCATCTGTCCATGTCAAGACCAGCCACTCTGCGGCCCCCAGCCTTCAGGGCGACAGCAGCTACAGCAGGGAGGCACGTCCAGGGCACTCTGTAGCTGTGAGTGAGCAGCGTCACCAGATTTCCTCCTTCAAACAAAACGATACAAGTCGTGCCGTTCCCATAAGTAAAATACAAATGACCGTGGCACTTTAGAACTGCAGTAAATCCACAATACCACGCACAAACGGCATTTTTAGAGCGTGGCACAATAATTCATTTGTAATATGTGGGGATGTTCAGTATTTAATCACAAGGTAGATTTAGGCTAACTCAGGGTCACTTGTTCAATATGGCTATATTAGTCTCCTCTGTAATTAAAGCAGGTGAGATTCCCGCATTGTCCTCCTTTTAGCCCGCACCCAATTAAGAGAGAGAGATCTTTTATAGTAAGCAACTATTCTGAGAAGCCCAAGACAATGCAGCTAGGGGGTTTCATTTCCCCAAAGTGCAGGAGGAGGTAAGGGTAGGGTTTTCTGCCTTCAGGTTTTTACACGTGTTCTGGAGGTATGCAGCGTTCCTCTGGCCTTGACATGGAGATGGGGGTCATTATTCTATGTCTTGTAGGCGGGAAGGGGAGGGGCTAAAGGAGACCAAGGGAGAGGGCTGTCCTACATACCATCTGTGCTAAATATAGAAAGCCTCAAACATCTGCATTACAGGTATGATTTATGATGCTGCGTGGATCCCTTTGTAACCTGCTTGAGCAAGGAAGAGAAGTAGTACGTAGTGCTGGTGGTATCCTGCGCGTGAAGTGCTACAATGCTCCGCTGTGCTTGGGAGCGCGTGTTAAAAAGCTCGCAGTGCTTTGAAGCTAAATCAAACGGTGGTGGAAAACATGCGTGCGTCACAAGCCCCCAACTCTGCCAAAAACCCTGGTGAACTTTCTGTGATTGTTTGACCCTGACCATGAGTAACAGGCAGATGTTTTGAACTTTTTTTTTCAGCTTATGTATAAAATGGTGTCAGACTGTAATTTTTCAGGAATGTAGCACAGGTTACAGCAAATAAGACAATTACGTAGACGGCCTTTCCTCTAATCCAACAGCCAATAAATAAAGGCAGGTTTGGTATTAATTTGTTTTGGCTGAGATATTGTTTTATAATATATTAGAGGTCAGTCACATAGAAAGCATTTCTAATACTAGAAAATATTACCCAACACAGGGGCTTACAGGCGTGGGCCTGCACCTTTGATGGCTCTGGGATCCTTCATATTTAAACTTGATATGGTGACAAATACACTTTACACTATAGGCAGGAAATGATCTGATATGGGCATAGCATTCTGTACTTTTTTCTGAATGAGGTTTAAACTTTCCTTTCATGTTGTTTCACATGAAGATGCAGGGAGGTGAATTTTGAGACAATCCCTACACAATAAAGCTCTCCCATCCTCAAGTATAAAAACCTCATCCCCCACCCCCTTTTCATGTGAGCTGTTGGCAGCATCCCTTCACCACCCCATGTCCTCCTTTTTTCCTGTTCCTATGTATGATGTCCAATGTGTAGATCAACAGCCTCAGCCCACGTCAAGATGTCACCCCTTCCTAGAACTCCAGTCCAAAGAACTGTACCTGTATACCCTCATCGAACTGTACCTGTATACCCTCATCAACAGAAACATCTTTTATTGCAGTATAATTCATACCTACTGAAATGCTTTTTCTGTCTGGAGGACAGCTACACTCTGAACCTAAGATGGAAGGTCTTTAATTATCATGCAGTGCACATGAAGACATTACTGGCTCCTTCCAATGAGACGCATGCTCTGAAGGAGATCCTCCACCTACCTGTGCAGTATAGTCTCTGTACTGAGACTTGAGAGGACAAATCTTCGCTCCTTTGTGTCCTGAGATTAGTACAGGTGCTTGTACCTGAGTCTGATACAGCTGCCTCACATAGACCAGCTTTGTAAATCCATCTGTGAAAATACCCAGAGCCCTTTGGAACAAGAGATTGGCCTGACACCTTCTTTAAGCAGTCCCAACACAATTCCAAAGCAATCAGCCTAGACTTGGAACCAGAGGGAAGAACACACAGGCCCATTTAATTGCCTGCTGAGATTAATTGTGATCTCAGAGTGTGAGAGAGTGCTGAAACATTCACTCTGATTGTAGTTGGAGGTTAAGCAAGAGCTCCTCATGTCAGGTCTCCTTTTAAGATTATGATTCCCATGCACAAAGCGGCAGTTTTCCACCACTTTTTGAAAAGATGCTCAGTAAATGAAATACACAGCAAAAGACTGCCTCTTAAACCTCTAATCTGCTCTGCTCACATGAGCTCCTTTCAGAATTAGAGCTTTATCTGTCTGCAAAAGGCTACTAAATTGCATTTCGAGAGTTCACTGTTTACGAAGTTTGACTTAGCGCCTTTTCAGTGTGAATCCACTTTTATAATGTCTGTTGATGTCCAAAAACCATGTTTTGTAATAAATCTGGCACTGTAAACATTCTGACAGTATGACATTCAAAACCTGGGTGTATGGGGCTATTGTGCTGATACTCCCCCTGATAATCCCAAATCTGTTTTTAATTGAATTGAGCATTTGATGTCTGCATTAGGGATACATTAACTGCACCTGAGTTAGTGCTCAGGGGGCACTGATTGTATTCCACCTCATGCTTTGACAGCATAATTGAGGTCATAGCCCAGAGATATAAAATCTCTTGTTTTTGCCCCACCTGGATTATTTTCTTATTAAAAATTGTCTGTAGAATCTGCCATAATCCACCCGAACATCTTTGTCAGCAATATTGTCGTACTGGTCCATTAAGCGTTTACCTATTGCACACAGAGCTCCTCAGAATTAACAGGCATTTAACAGGTTTTCATTCTGTCTGTTTCTTTTTGTAAATATATCATTACTAAGATGGAGTAAGCATCTTTTCTAATATTTTTCAGTCCTTAAATGGGATGTTTTTGTATTTCTCGATGGCAATGGAGAGGTTGCTGTTGTTCTTTCTTAGTAACTTGACCAGTGGGCCGAGATCCTCCATGTCCTCTGTGTTTCCCTGTGCAGTGTTCGGTTTACCGTGCACCGCTGTTACAGTGCTTTACCCAGCATGCCTTGAGAGTGAGAAATAGCCTGGCTTGTTAGAGGACGGACAGGGGGCCTGTGTAAAGGACAGAAGGGTCAGGTTGCCTCCTGATCCTACTCCAGGTCATTGGAAGCCATCGTCCCTGAGCTTACGTCACCACATTATGAATCCCAGCAGGCACAATGAGAGCAAAGCCTAATTAAATCGGAAAGAGGCACCTCAGACCCATCCCAATGTTTATTTTTTACCAGCTCTAACAAAACAAAAAATATGAAACAGACAACTTTGATTAGCTGCTATACATAACCTGACACGGCACTGTTAATTGTTAATTATGATCACGTTAATGATATAGGCATGTCACATGGTAGTCTAGCATCTCGTTTTTATGGTCGTCCCTTGGGAAGGGAGGGCAGCTTGTGGAGAAGAGCTAAAAACTCCGCAGGAAGACTTTGCTTAACCAAGCCCAGGGATTCCCACTGATGTAGAGTAATCCACCTTTTCAAAGACTGACGACCCTCAGCTGGAGTGTCGCGGAGGAGGGTTTGTAGACGATCCGCTAATGAGCCCATTTATAGGCTGTCACGCTTCAAAAAGGCCACTTATTTCATCACATTATATATACAGCATGTGTAAAAATGCAGTGGAAGAAGTAGGAATATAATCTCTCTCTTTCCCTCTCTCTGTCTCTCTCTCTCTCTCACTCTGTCTGTATGCAATATATGTATATGAACATGCAAGCAACATGAATACCAAGTCTTTGGTATCTTTGGTAACTTACAGCATAAACTGAAACAGCACATTTTAAGACATCCAGAAAAGTACACTTTACATGGTAAAAGGAGACCAAATTTACACTTTTCTGTGTTAAGTGATATGTCAGTCTCTTACATGAAAGACTGAGCATTTCTATACCCTGTGAGTCTAGAACTTGACATCTTTCTGTCATTGTTGGTGTGAATAAATAACCTGAGGGTTTTGTATTTTTCTATTCATTCTAATGTTAAGTCCTGCCTGATGGTAAGGGGGGCTTGTGTCATCAACTGGAGGAGGAGGATCAGTTTCTATCCTTGTAGACTTACATTCACACGTAATACAGAACATATCTAATTTACATTTTTGAGTTTACATTTACAAGTTCTGATTTTAATTCCAACTGGAGGAACGAATACACTAGCTAAGGGAATGGATCCTCCAAAACAGAAGATGGCGACTTTCTCAGTCCTGCTTTTCCTCTCTCAGGACAGGTCCACAGCTACCTATACAAGGCCCAACCCCACCGCTGACCTCACACCTGTATTGTTAATGAAGATTAACTACGTAATTAATTCTGGCAAGGAGGACGAATGCAGCATCTAATTATAACGCAGCAGTGACATTATGGGGTCAGGCTTCTTGATGTGGTGGAAGCGGCGGAGTTTCCCCGTTGTTGCTGGGGCGGTTCTGTGCATTGCCGCCTCGCGGCCCAGCCGTGTCCGCACGACCTTCCGCAGCTACTCCAGTTTCTCCTCACCTCCTCAATGTCACACGCCACCACGGGTCGATAGGGCCCCTCGAAATAGCCCAGCCGCGTCGCCTTTTGCGAAGGACCGCCGCCTCACCCCTGAGGTGGCACTCCCCCCGTGTCGTGCAGCGGGACCGACGGGACAGGCCCCTTGCTTTGCCCGACCGCGTAACCGCAGTAGTCTCTCGTGGACCGCAATCAAAGCTCACCTTGCAAGCGCCGCCCTTCTGGGGCGGCAGTGGTGGTTTCGCGGGTGTGCCGAGCGGGTGTGCCGAGCGTGTGCAACCACGCGCAGTAGAGTGCCGTGTCTGCCTCTTTAAAAAGTGCACCGTCTGCCAGGGACCATGCTGTGCCTCACTGAAACAGCCAGTTTCACGGAGACTCCTCCTCCAGACTCTTATGTTTTGGCACAAAACGCTTTGTTTTTTTTTGTCTGTGTGAAAAATATGCAGGGTATGTTCAACCTCAGGAAAAACACATCAAAGTTTTTTTGTTTTGTTTTGTTTTGTACCCAGAAGGCTTTGCACACTTCCCAGAGTGGGCAGCAGCGTGGAGTAGTGGTTACTGTTTTACAATCATTGACACAGGGTTGTAGGTTCAAATTCTGGATGCGGTGCCCTTGAACAACACACTTCATTCCCAGAGGCTCATAACACAAATTTGTATGTAGCCTGGTTTTTCTTATCTCATTGCTGTAAGTGTTCAGGCATGCTGTGAAGGTGTCGCACGCATCAATAACTCATTGATTCTTCTGTGCTTTGTTTTAAAGTTATGCTCAGTTGTGTAGAGGAGTGTTGAATTTAATAAGAGTGGGACTTTTTTATCCAAAGACACCCCCCCCCCCCCCACCATCTCTTATTTGAAATGCTGGCTTTGATTACTTTCACCTTTTGTAATTGCAACTGGATTTTGGTGTCAATAATTCACAACTCCAAATGGACTGGGATACATTTTTGTTTAAATATGAGGACTTTTATTTTTCTCCATACTTGTTTACGCATGTAATAATTCTAGATTTTTTTTTTCCGAGGAGAAACCATTACGTAATGACATATTTGTTTTACATAAGCAGGGGTACAAGCATTAGGGCTCTGTCTGCATTTTTTAAGGAGTCTCATTCTACGTGTTTGCTATTCAGGACACATGCGTTAGCAGACCATAATGCCCTTTGTGCTGTGCAGTGCGCCATGCGCTGTCCATCCAGCTACCCATTGTGGTAGGGGCAGTGTATATTTCCCTGCCCCCCCCCCCAGTTTCTCCAGTCTTGTCCCCCCTTGTGGTTGTGCACCGCATCTCCACAGTAACTTATTTCCCCCGTGTTCATTTCTGACCCATTGAACAGGTAATGCCTTTACCACACAATGTGTTGGGAGCCCACGGGATGTCCACAGTGGGTCCGCGCTCAATTGAGCAGGCGTGATTAATCGCGATGCTGTGCTCGCTTGAGAAAAAAATGCGTTTTGATTTTCCCTCCCCATGCCTGCCGCACGTGGGAGAGCCCGCGCCGACAGCTAGCCTGACACGTGCCTCTGGAACATGTGAGGACAGCCTGGGCCCGCTCCAGCCTTGAAAGCTTCATTTTACCCTGGGGGATAAAGAGGAAGTGTGAAGGTGGCAAAATGTCATGGCGGACTTAGATTTGCACAATTGCTTTGACACTGGTGAACTTTAGGTTTTTACCCTATTATAAATATTTAAAAGCCACGGGATTTGGAGATCCTAAGCCTTTGAGACGAGTACAAATGGCTTATCTGGTGTATCCCCTACAGTCCCTGTATAAATTATGAATGCACTGAATAACTAAAAAAGGAAACAAAGCCCAGTGTTAATGAGTTTCCACCCTGTGAGGTCAGACAATGGGGTACGTAAACAAAGAGACAGGGAATGGTTGAAGGTTGAATTCTTGAGTCCCAGAGAAAGCCAGGCTCGAGACTAGGGGGAGATCAATGCGACCCCGCCGAGCATGTTGCAGTGGTCTGTTTTGGGGGGGAAAGCAAACAGATTGATGGCGGTTATCGCTGTGCAGTAAACAGATGAAGCTGTTGTGAGAGCGGGAGGCTGACGTGAAGAGGGACCCTGGCCCCGGGACATGGAGACCTAAATCAAGGGGCTGCCAAAGGAGCCGCGCTTTGAGGGACTGCGCCGTGGCCAGGCCCTGCCGTCGGAGCACTCGCTGTGATGTCACGTTTATTACACCTCACCTCCCCTGCACAGCAGAAGGATTTCCTGAGAGCACGGAGGCTGCCGATTAGCGCATCGCTGTGCTGTAACCCGGTAACTGAACCGAGGCGGGGCGACTCTATGCGCAGAGCATTACGCGATCCGTTCCTTTGTCCGTCCATTAACTCCTGGCGATCCTGACAGGACGTCTGTCAGCGCTGGTTATTTACGACGGCCATTATGAGGTGCACTTAGCGAAACTCGGTGCTTTGTAAATCCTTCTGAATACCATAAACCAGATTACTATGTATCGGTACAGTTTGCATGGTCAGGTAGGGCCACGGTCCTTTACCCACGAAGCCCTTCCAGATGAGTCCATTTCACACAAAAAGTTTAAAAAAAGCATAGAATGGCTTGTTGGGATTTATAGTGGGGTTGTGGACTCTGGAACCCTTCATTACTAACTAACTAATACTAACATGTGGTGATGGATCCAATCTAGAATTCTGTATAGGCAGATGAGGTATGGATGGCTGCATTACCTGCTTTTGCAATCATACTTTCTTGATTGATCTTATGACGCAGGACAATACAGCATCCTGTAGGCTGGCTGAGGAGGCAGGGGCATGATGGACACCTGTGGGGGACATCTGATGTGGAGTTTAGCTGCGCTCCCTGGGAAAATCTGCATGTCTTTCCTTTTCATTTCATTTCCCTCCAACTCACAGCGTCTAAGTGGTAGTCTGATACAGGTGTGATTGGTTAGTCACTAACCGCCGATCGCCCACACACCAATGGTCAGCTGAGCTGAATCGAACGAGCCTCGCTGTACGCGTTAAGTGTGCCTTGCCTTGTCTTGCAGGTTATGACGTATCCAGCCACACTACTGATGGCCGCGAGAGGTGGGGCGTACGGAAGCTTCTGCAGGAGCCCATTGGCAACGACACAGAGGAGAGGGAAGAAAGAACTGCAAACGCCAAAAACTGCACTGAGCCAGGTAGGGGAACGGTCACCCATTCTCCGCTTCCAGCAGAGCACATTCTCATGGGTACGAACCTCCCGAGCGGCGCCGTGTCAAGAATCCTCTGCTTGACCCGATTCTTGGAATCGTGCACACTTTTGATTCTGGTGTGTCAGATGTAAGAGTTGTTAAGGGCTCAGTGGCGACATGAACGTTCAGATTGAATTTTTTTTTTTTCTGGGAGTAATAATGTTGTGATCGCCCTCGAATCGACGCTAAACTGCTTTCGCTTCGTATCAGGCAGGCATGGGCTGGGGCGCACATTGCCCTGGCTGATGTCACGACTGATGTCGCTGTGGTTTGGTGACTTTGACCGTCCCGCACGGCACGGCTTTGCGGATGATTGGTGAGGTCGCTGAGCCGCACAGACAGCCGGCCCTGTGCCGAGCAGGGAGCCGGGTCAGGGGAGCGCTGAGCTCTTCTGCGCGCGTGGCAGAGAAGGACCGCCGAGCCCGCCTCTGTAGGGTAGGGCCAGCCACTGAACCCAGGTCACCCTGTCGGGCACAGGTCAGCTCCGCTCGCCCCCCAGCGCGTCGGTGGGCGGCTTTGTTCCCCGTGGGTCAGTAATCCCGCTGACACAGACCATGCTATTGTTGCCGGGATACAATAGGAGGAGGCTGGCACGGCACGTGGCTGAGGGGTGGAGGGGTGAAGGGGTGAAGGGGGGGAGGGCTCGCTGGAGTCATGTGCTGTCCTCTCAGCGCGTGCTGATGCACCACAGTGCCACGGGTTCACACACAAGGTGCCTCCCTTATAGTTGGCAACTCTGTTAGCTGGTTCATGTCTCACAGTGAGAGACCCTTAGCAAACATCTCATTGGGCTGGTCCTTGTGATGTGTTTTTTTTTTAAAAGAAGGACTGATTCCAGCATTTGGTTATGTTAGCTATACTCCTGGCCTAACCTGGCCCTTCCTTATGCTGTCTCTGATTGGTCCCTATTCCTCTGGGTATGCTTTGGACAGCCTACTCATGCCTATTCCCCACTTGTTTTATTCCTGGGGAGTTTTCTGTGAATTAAAAATCTTAATGCTCCTCCCAATTACTCAGCATGCTCCCCCCTCAAACTCCCCCAGTTTATGCTCCATTGTCTGATTTTAATCCACACTGAGTTTGGTGAAGTAACACTTTTGTGGACAGATGTGCCTCTCCTTTCAGTTCAGAGGGATATCTGTAATTCTCAAAGGGGATTCATAAATCTTCCCCAGAAGGGGACAGAAATGGCTGCCTGCAGATTGACGCACATTAGCACATTTAGCCTAGCACCTGATAAACTACAGCATAGGAGAGAGATGCTGATCGTGCTGCGTCTTTGCCGCTCTGCTGTCTCCCGCTAACAACATGTGTCAAGCGGTTCAAAGTCAACAGAAAGATGTGTGGATTTTAATTAGCTCCCCTCTGCGGAGAGCCCAACTGGGGCAGTTTTGTGGCCTCTTTGATTGTGGATGGCCACTTTTATGCAAAAACTTTGTTTAATATCATTTGTTCGTTTCCCCTGGAATCCCACTGACTCCGCTGTAGCTGACGCTGGGACGCCAGCAGGCTAATTAAAGAAGCCTCACTGCGAGGAGAGGAAGGGACGGATGAAAGGAGGAGTAATCAATGCAGGGGCTGATAATTGATTTACTGCTGCAGCCTGCATCAGTGGTTCTCTCCATTACCTTGGTCTGCTGCTGTAGGGCCCATTCACTGGGTGAATGCAGCGATAATGACAGCACTGAATACCGTAAATACATTGCATTGTAGTGTCAACTGCATGGTGAGCAATTTGCCTTACTTTTCACAATTCACGCTAAATAGCCCTCAGGCTCCAATTAAATGGGACCTTGAACTTCATTATACATACGTCTAAGTCTTCACTGTAGCTCTAGAATATTTTTGCGGGTGCTTATTTTAGGGCAATGACTTTAATAATGCCCCTGACAGATTCCTGTTGATCTGTTGCCTCGTGCCCTAACAATAGGATATTCTGCTGCAATTTCTAGTGCACCATTTGGCACCATTATTTAATACTGTGTTTTTGAATGTTTGCACTGTCCCTGCCCATTCAGTATATATCTTTCAGGTCTCCTGCTCGGTTGTTCTTCCCTCAATGTCAAGTTTGAACATTCCGTAGCGACGATCTGAGAAGGTCGGTGAGACCTAAATTCAGGCCCTTTTTGGAGGGTGCAGGAATCCCTTACGGGTTCCTCAGCGTCCAGGACATGAAGGGGCATGACTGCGTGTTAATAGAAAGGAGAGGGGGGGGGGGAACCCACCAAAGAAACAAACAAGTAAACCAAGGCTGCCAGCTCGCACGGGGCTTCATACACCGCCAGCTTCACTTCCTGCCAGCGGGGGTGCTCAGAGCAAGCTCGGCGCTGCGGCGGCATGGGTCCGCACGCTTGTGTGCATGTGCGGTTTTAAGTGGGGACCTGGTGGTTTATGGGAATGTTTTTGCCATGAGTCGGCTTGATATAGCTATAAATACGAGCCTTTTTTTTTTTTTTACTACGCCTTGTTTCCATCGGCCTTGCTGGGCTGTGAGCACGCCGTGTCCTTGGGTGGCTCGGAGGGCCAGAAGTTTCGGAGCTCTGCGGCGCAAAGCAGCTCGATGTACGAACTCACACCCACAGGATGCCAGTCTCAAACTCAGCGATAGCGCGCTGTTGGCCAGAGCCGGTCAGAGAGGCAGTGGGTATCGTTTTAAAGGCAAGAGTATGGAACACACAACCTGCAAAGCACGCTGCATGATGGCATTATGTGTTCTGCTGTCTTTTTCTGAGCCGAACCTGACCTCAGGAAAAGTACCAACAACTAGGATGTGACCACCCCTAACACCCATCCTGTTTTTGGTTTGTTACTGCGTTTGGTGAATGCATAGAAGGAGAATGAAATCATTACATATCTATGATCTGTATGATAAAAGTCATGATTGTCAAGTAATGTAATCCTTGCAGAAATCACTGTTGTTCTGCTCATATACTGTCAAGCTAAAGAAAAGGTATGTATGATACATGCCTACAGATGCACATGGTAGGTCATTTTAAGATGCAATGATAAGGCAGTGGATGCATCCAGATGTAGACTTGTTGAGACAGATGTCACAGAACTGAAGCAGGCTTTCAGTAGGTAGGGCTGACAGTACAAGCACACCTATTTTTTTTAGCATATTTTTTTGCTCAGCCACAGTCAGCCAATTACACCTGGCCTGCTCGAGTTTCGACAGTACACGGTCACACCCAGATGTACCTAAGACCAGTGGAAACACTCACTCTGGTTGCAAACAAGCTGGCGTGTAGCTACACTCCCATCTGAAGAAAAACAAAACCTTGCTTTCCCCAGTCTTTCAACACAAACACATGGCTTCTAGAACTGATTTGGTTTTTCTAGGACTGTTACTGTGGCTTTGATTGTGGGGTTCCTCTCAGTGTCAGGACCCAGGTCCATAATGCATCCCAGTAAGAGGGTTCCTCACCAGGTTGTGAGGCTTTATATTTGATTCATGCTGATGCTAAATAAGTTATATTTAGAAGGAAATACTTAATGTCTTGTTTCTGCTTAATTATGCCTTCCCTGCTGAATTGCTGTAATTATTTTAATTGGGATTATTTGTGCTTTTTTGCACAGCAGAGTGCTCGACAAAGCTCCCTCTCCCTCTGTCTCTCTCATCCTTTTATCTCCTGCCCCCTTTCCTTGTTTTGAATGTTCCCATTTGTACGGAAGGCTCAGAACGTTCACTTCTTTTAGACAGACTCGAGGAAAGCTAAGCAGTGAGAATGGTAGAGAGACTTCATGTCCGTTTGTCCAGTAGATCATAACATTGGTCTTCAGAGCCTGGCCCAGTAATCTCAGGCTGTACACTGACAGTGGGTCCATACTGAAGAGTGACTACAAGATCAATACGCTGTATTATTTTTAGGTCCTGCTAATGTTTATTTGACATGCAGTTCTTGTGTAATTGATGTGTGGAGGTGCGACTTTTGCTGAAGACGCTTTTTACGTCTGGCTTGTCCCCTCTTGAGAAAAACGAGTGGACCCTTGATGGCTGTCCTTCTGTGACCTCATTAACCAAAACGACCGTCATCAATCCTCTCCCCTGTCCACCGCCCATCTACCAAGGTCAAGCTTATCAGCCAGAAATACAGTGGGGTCAGGGTTCCGGTAATGCATCTCCCACCTCAGCTTGTCCCTCCCTCAGCGTATGTTCCTTCCCTCTGTCCTATTAAAAACATACCTGCGCGCATCAGTGGGAATTCTGGGATAGCTCAATGCTGTCTTGAGTAAAACACCCATTCACTTCAGCCTCCTGCCTGAAAAAAAAGAAAACACATCTCACCACTTCAGTATTTTAGCTCTGCTCTTAGTAAAGACATCATTGCCAATGAGTCATGCTGTATGTGACCTTTGAAAAAGCACTTGCTGTGTGCTATAACAGGGGAGGTGGGGTGGATTTCTGTATGAAATGATGATGTGTAGACTCTTCAGATTGATACACAGGCAGAACGCCTTGTTTTTTTTTTTTTTTTTTGAAGGTGCGGAGGCTGTTGATTGCTCAGCCACAGTCCTGCTGATATGTGCCCCAGAGAGAGCCTTCATTTAACTAATTTTCCTTTGAGTGCTCATGAAACGAGTCCCCCCCCCCCAGCCCCCTCCGCCCCCACCCCCTCCCTTCCAGCATTCTCACACTACATAAAACGAAATGCTTGTGTTTTCCCTATTATTTTTCACTCTGATTTTAATTGTGGGATCCTGCTGCGTGTGTTGATTTTGCAGCTTGTTTTTGTGCGGAAGAGAGCAACTTCGTTCCAAGCTCTGAAACAAAGTGGGGAATCCGCCTCACCGCTTTTTGGGGGCTCTGCGCACCGCTGCCACCACGTGAGGATGCTTGGCGGGGGTGGTCCTTTCGGTGTGAGTTTTTCAGAGGGGAGTGGTCTGAAAGGAGGAGCAGGAGGACAGAGTCGCCCCCCCCACCCCCCCTTGTCTGCTCTCCTCGATCCCGGGGCTTTCACAAAATGAAATTGACCTGAGAGGACGCTGATATCGTGGAAATGCTCGCAAGGAGAGTGACGAGCGCTCAAGGTCAATGCCAGACTCTCGTAGTCCCCAGCTCTGAAGATTGCCTGATATATTGAACAGCACTGTGCAGAGAATAGCACAGGATGCTTATGTTAATGCTGTTTACTCAGTAGGTAACAGCATTATGCATCCTGCACTTGAGTGCTGCTTGCCACCACTTTCTTCATATTTACACAGCTGTACCTGATGAAATGCCCCAGCCTGCAACAGCTGTTCTCTTGCCACTGCCTTATGGCATATGAGACAGAACACACTTCTATGTAGTAAGTATTTCATGAGACGATTACACCTCCACTAAAAGTCTGAGGGCAATCTATACAAATCTGCAACCCATACAAATGACAAAGAGAATTTTATGGCAACGAGCAAACGTGTGACATCCGTTCCACATCCACCCCCATTTCTACTTTCAGCAAGTGACACCTGATAGTCTCTGATCGTCCCTTATGTCCAGAGCTGAGAGGAGACGGAGGCGAGAGTAAAACATGCAGCAGTCGATCTGTTAGAGAAAAAGGATGCAGCCGGCTGGTATTTTCTGAATTGCTGAAGTCCCCATCTACAGCTGCTGTGCAGGCTGCATTTCAGCGAGGAACAGTTCATTTATTAAATCCCCTGTCCCTGCCCCTCTCTCTGAGCATAATTTATTCATGCACTTCATTCACTCGTTCCTTCTTGGGTCTGGCTGAGCTGAAATGGCAGCAAATGGTGAAATGTCCATCCCGTTGCCCCAGTGTGGCTCAGCTGCGTAATGTCGCTCTTAGCGCATGATCGGTTTGCGGTGCCCCAGCCTCTCTGATGTGCAGTTATAGTGTAGCCTGGAAGATGGAGAGAGAGAGAGAGGCAAAGAAAGAGAGGGAGACAGAGAGAGCGTCTCCAGGGAGGGCCGCTTCAGTTATTAAAGGCCCACACTGCTTCGATTGCACTTCCAGGGGGGAGATGTCTTCATCAGTGCGTTGCGCGTGAGGGCTTCGTTAGGGAGAAGTGATTAATTATAGGGAGAATCCCTGGGTGGCGTGGAGTGGGCGGTGAGTGGGAGGAACCTGCCCGGCTCCCGCAGGAAGTCAGGGGAAAATCAGGCCAGCCAGCGCCAGGCCCAGCTGATGAACACATCAAAGACCACAGCAAATATCCCTATCTCTTGACTTCCCGTTGCCTTGGCCTTAATGTGTATTTATTTGTACTATAAATGGCCCGGCTTTCCAGGGAGCGTTTCTCCTCTTTGAGGAATAATTGACTGGGTGTCGTCAGAATACTGATTGGATCTAAAGGGGGACTGTGGCCTCATCGAGAGGCTAACTGTGGCCGCATAGCCGACGCTGGTTCCATGCTGGGCAGATGGCCTGCCCGCTGGAAGTGAATGCACTGTGTTAACAACCTCTTGACAAAGGGTCACAAAGTCGCGCAGTGCATGTAGCGTTTCAACAGTTAACCAAGCTGTCAGACGCCCATTGTCCCTTTCAATAGGCTGTCTTGTTGTTTTGTTTTGTGTTGTTTTGTTTTTTCCACTGGTGTCAGCCATACCCATGCTTAATGGGTGAATTGAAACTGCAGATCTTTCAGACCTTTTCGTCACAATGATCATCTTCCTGTATTCTGTTCCTTTGGAGTCAGACTGTGTCTGTCTGGCTGTCATCAATTGCCTGTTTGGTCATTTGTAAGGCCCAGGGAATCTGCTAGTAACAGTAGGGACTATCAGCCAGCATTCAGAAGGGCTGCATGACAGTCATTCCCTTGGTTTTCCCCACTGTCTCATTTAAATGAGACAGTTATGACAGTTATGGTCTGTTCTTATCATCTGATGCACACACTCACACACACACACACACACACACACACACACACACACACACACAGATGTGTATTATGTATGATGTGTGTATGATGTGCATAATGTATGATGCTTGACGATCAGCAGAGATCATAACTGTCTCATTTAAATGCGCTTGTGTGTTTCATCTTTCTTTGTTCCACGCATGACGCTACACCTTTCCTGGATAGTTCTGTTCATCTGTAAGCATTCCAGAACTGAGCTTAAAAAAAGAACGTACCCAAATTCGGTGAGAAGCACTACCGGTATGTGCTGTATGTTGGAGAGTATTAATATTTTTCACTCACAGCAGAATAGACAGATTCAAAACCAATCTTCTTAAAAACAATGCCTTCTGGCGATTAGCTGAACAAACTTCTCAGCGGCTTAATCTTCACCAGGCAGCGTCTTACTTGTCCCTGTTTCTCTACAAAATACACACAATATGCCCTTATTATCCCCAACAGTATAATAGCTGGCTGCTGGATTAGAGATAAGTTCACCTCCAGTGGAATTCTCTCTGCAGTCCTTCTTAAAGATTAATTGTGTTGCTAGAATGAAAAAAGCATACATCTTGTCCTCTTGCAGTGGGAGGGTGTACAGTATTATATTGCCTTCAAAACCTCAATAAGAGTTCAGACCCTTTCATATTTACCATGGGTCACAAACACAGATTTCTCAGGTGCCCTAAACGCAATTATATTGCTCGGCAGGAGGCCAAGAGTGAGAGAATGTAATTAAAAGGAGTTTCTGGTGGGGATAGTGCTGGCTTGACTCATTCCTCTTTGGTGTAGAGATGGCTCTCATGTATGTCATTCTGCTCTCCCTGCTCAACTCGCCAGAAGAGCGGACACTGAATAGAGTACCGGCCAGTCCCCAAGGAGAACTTCAAAACCTGTGGATCAGCTCCTTCCTCCATTTCAAAGCACAAGTGCGTGTCTCTGCTGTCCACTTTAACACAGCCCCAACCATTTCAGCCCACCCTGTTTGCAGGCTGCACATGATAATGCTGTATTTGACTACATGCAGTTGTTAGTTATTTAAAAGCCATTTATGACTGTACTTTTCTATGCATCCAGTGCATGGAATGTACTGTACGTTTCAGACTGGCACTTGTTTGTAAGTTCTTCGCTGAAAAGAGCCAGCTGGGGAAATCTGTGACAGTGGACCTGTGAAAGATAGCAAGTCCGTCTTTTTTCCCCCTCTTTTGCCTAGCTTTGTCTGTGAGAAGCTGGTATGTCAGCTCCTGTAAACTCACGTGGTGATGATGAGAACTGATGCAATTCAGGACCGTTTCATTTCTGGAACCTTTAGGCCACTGTTATCTTGTGTATTTTTCTAACTGAAAAAAAAGCAAAGACGGAGTTAGGTTTGTTGTTTAATTCTACGTAGATTCACAGCTTGTACATCATAGCAAGTCATCCGCGTTCGTATGAGTTACCCTCCATGAAGCGCTTCTCCTCATGAGCATCAAAGCTTTGTTGTGCCGCAGCACTTCCTCCAGTTGGCGTTTTGGAGGTGGTAGCAATTAAAGTCTCTCGTTTTCCTTCACACCCCTCCCACGACCACCACCTGGCTGGCTGCGTTTATGCCGCGCCGCTCACTCCATTGGAAGCAAGATTTTCAAGCTTTTGAAGAGAGATTCTGGAGCAAAGACAACGTCTGAATACCAGCCAGCTCTGGACTTGAGGTTGGAGGGGGTTGGGGGGGATAGGGCAGCGTGTGGAACCAATCAGAGTCGACGCTGTGTGGCCATGGTGGAGTGTTGCGCTCCACATCTGAAACAACATTTCCTCCAGGCCAAAACGCAGGCGGCAGAAAACAAACAGGCCTGTTTCTCCATAAACCTTTGTGAACGGAGAGAAAGGAAAGCCCTCAACTGGGACTGCCTTCTCCAGGAAACTTACATCATACTCTTCCTGGAGAAAGAATGGCAATCAGGGTCCTCACTCTCAGATCTTTATGGTCAATGACGAGCAACTGGAATACACCTACAGTAATTCCAAAGAGACATAGAGTATACTGTCGCACACCTTGCTTAAAGTCTCCTTAACTGTATAGCCACATTTAAAAACTTTAGGCAGGGTAGGATACAAACGATGGTCAGTACTTTTCTGTAGTGTTGCACAAAAAAATACATATTCTTCCTCCTCTGCTGTTTAGCAACATTAAAGCTAAAATGTACACAAATTTCTCTAATATATTTAAATAGCTAGATACACTGTGTGCTATGTTAAGTTTAGAACACAATGCTATGTCATTTGAATTTGATATATATTTGTAATCACAGATTAGATACAGGACAATTTTGACTGTCCTGTACCTAATGATACAAAATTGATCAAAGAACAAAATCTTGTGTCATTTAAGTTTTGTAAAGAGTGTGACTGTATTCCTGCTGACTATCCTGTTGACGTTTGAGCTGCACCTCTCCACAGAGGTTGTGGAAGAATATTCTCATTCAGAGGAAAGAAATGATTTTAAAATGATTTGAATCTCATCTAAAGTGAATTCTGAAAGTTTTGGGGTGAGGTACATTAATTTTCAGATTCATACTATAATCCCTGTTCTTTTGGGTTTCCCTCTGTGTCCAACCCCTAGAAGGTACTGACAAGTTCACACTGTGTCAGCTTGTTAGTGTAGGGGTAACTAAATGGGTATACATTCTAACACAGACACAATCAATCTTAACATGCATAGCTGATATTACTATAAGTAATATAGGGGAATCATTTGGAGTGTGTCTTCATTTGAAACAACAATGAAAAGCAATACTTTTGATCGTACTAGATAAAAATAATTAGTTTATGAAACCACAGAAGCATCTCAAATGAGCTTGTTTTCCCAGTTATCAAAACAGAAAGGTTTCATAATATTTTGTGGTTACCTTTTACTGTATTTAAAACCAAGAAAGGGTTAAGGGACTCATCGGTCAGGGGGTTGTTTCCAGTCATTCTCCAAATCGCTGTCTGGCTGATTAGGAATGTGTAGACTGCGTGTAGTTGTAGCATTGTAGTGTGGAATGCCACTAGCGGTAGCGTACGGTTTCTCTTTGCATGTTGTGTTTGAGCAGCTTCCCCGAGTGGGTTTCTCATTTCCTTGTTTCGGTGCAGCTCGGCCCCTGCCTCGTGCTGAAATGTTAAGGCGTCATCGTTATTCGGTCTGACGCTGGACCTGTGCCGACACCCCCGGGCTTGGCCCTGTCATTTCTGGTTCTGAACGAGAGAGACCTTTAACAAAAAAAAACCCTGAACTATTCTTATAGAAGAATCAGAGCACAAAAAGCTGAAAAAAAAAACAAAAACAAAATTAGGGTTTGAAAATGTGGTGCACGTAGACGTATCAGGTCATGCTAAAACCCTGGGGTTCCTTTGGGTTTTTGCAGCCATCTATATTCTTTGGAATTTGTTGTAGTCCTACTGATCCAAAAAGACCATTCCTCTTGCTGTTGAAGACAGCATCAAGCCTAATCAATCCAATGTGCTGCATCGCTGGCTTATCTGGAATGAGCCTACATGCTCTTAGTAAGCTAAGACTCCTGTTCAGGCTTACAGCAGTGAACTTTTTCCCAATGTCTTTCTCCCCACGAATTTGAGCACACGTGACTGTTACACAAAAAGCCTTCACCAACCACAGCAACTTGCGATGATGGCCATGATGGTCACTGTAACGATCACTCTGACTTGCATAACAATTGGTCAAATAAACATGAGGTTTGCTTAAATCTGTGACTCAGAGATGGTTGTGAGTTTGCCTGAAAGTACTGATAGCTTAGTGGGTGGGATGATATAAACAGACTGGGCACATTCTGTGCCTGAGGTGTCGCCCCCTGCAGGCTGAGTGGAGGAGAAAAAACCCAGCTGAGGAATGCATGCACAATCACCATAAAACCACATAAACACACTTACCAGTGTATCCCATCATCACTGGGTTAACCATTCTCACTTTCTTTACTTTGACTAGAGACTGCAGCTGAAATACCCCTGAGCAAGTAAACCCATTTTTTTCCTTCACCTTGTAATGACAGTCTGCTTAGAGCTGTCTCTTCTTCCCTGTGCACTGTCTAACATCCAACAGCCTGCTATACCTGTGCAGTAAATATTATGTAGGGTTAGCCTAGCCACCGCTTTATTGATAGACCAACATATTCTTGGAGTAAGGGGTCATGTTACTTATGAGGAATGCACTAACTTGTCATGGGGGGGGGGGGGGGGGGGGTCACATCTTGCTTCGAATTTTTTAGCATTAGATCATAAAAAAAAGAACAGCTTTTGTTATCATGGTTAAGTTGTTCACGATAACTGTAAGCTTGGCTGTAGCACTTGTGAGTTTGGTTTTCCATCTTCATGTAGAGCAGACTGGGCACATCAGAAAACTATTTTCACCGACACTGAACGTACATTTATTTACATCTGTTTATGCTACTTGTGGAACACATCTGTGCATGCATATACAAATTGTGGTACTACTACACAAGTCTGCTAGCACTGGCTGTATTCAGGTCCTGAACAGTGGCTGTTCAAAGGTTTCAGACAAACATAGTAGGAAACTGACATGCGACACAAGGCTGAATAATTCAAAAGAAATTATGCTATGTAGACGGGAGTGTGTGAAGCATTCACCTTTAAGCACTGTCACTGTTAATAATGTAGTCACATTTCTCAGACATTTTAACAATGTTTATGCTATTCAGTGCTTTGATATCTTTTGCTTTCCTTGGAATCCGTGAATGTGTTTTGGCCATCTTTATAAGATGCGATCCAAGTTTCTGATCGAGTAAGAAATCTTGGCTAAATCCCAGGTTGTGTATGTTCAGAATTTTCCATTCGGTGAAAAGATTACAAATTCTTGGGCACAGAAAGAGGATGTGCAAGTATTGTGCATTCATGAATGTAGGAATGCCTGGCATAAATACCACAGGAATAATATTCTTATGCATGAGCCCTGCTTGGTTTGCATACCTCCAGACATTTTTCACGAAATATTCATTGTTCTCCTCGAACAGAGACCAAAGGTGATGATTTCGACCAGTGGACTAAGAACGCAATCTCACATCACAGGAATTTTGGAGTGCTGGATTTTTTTTTTATTTTAACATTCAGCTCACAACATTTAACTGAATAAGTCAACATATAAAATAAATCAACAGAACTTGTGTCAGTATTTTAACAAGGCCTCATATATACTTGCAATCATTATTGTTTGCGATTTGATTGTTATGCATTTAGAACAGGTATTCTGTTGCATGTTAAATGGATGTCCTCTGAATAATTTTGTTTTATCTGCACATTAATGACAAGAAGTTTCATTAATTCAGTGCATTTGGACAGGAATTTATTTCAACAGGCCTAGGTTATTTGTTCTGGCAAAGGAGTTTGAAACATGATCCCGGTAGAGTGTGGGGAGAGAGCGGAACCTTAAATGCCATGTTACTCAGCACGGTTGCTTACTACACGCAACGTGTCAGAGTGCATCAGTGTTCTGGGAGTGTGTGTGGACGGAGCCCGTGCATGGGGAAACATGCTGATTTCTGTGGAGCGCTACCGGGAACCCAGCTTTGAAAAATGAGTAATGCGAGGTTAACCGTTTTTGTCTGAGACATCAAGCGCGGCCCCGGAGATCTCTTTTTTATGACTCTCACAATAAATATCAGCCGAAATTGCATGAGCGGGTGACTCTTTGTGCTTGTTGATGCTGTTGTGTTGCTGTCACAACAAAAAAATGTTGAAGTGTCCTGCACCATTATTACTTTAGGAGAACAGCAACACTGAAACACTTCATCTCCCTACTACTTCTGCATCATTCCTGCGGTTGTCAGCTGGTCCGGCAGTGACAGGGTGGACACTGTGTGCCATTGAAGAAGTGTCTCAAAAAGAAACGCTGGGACCAAATGAACCCTATTGCCACATGTTGATATGCTCTCGCTCGCAATACTTTTGGAATTAACTGAGGCAAAGATTTGGTACACTGGCGAGCTTCAGAGAGCTGTTAAGGAAGCAGTTACTGGAGGGCTGAACTGTATGTGCACTGGACAAAGGCCTCCTTTGGCAGCCAGAATGGGCAATGATTGGGCATGACTGGAAAGGGATAGAAACATTGTCCAGCTTTGCATAGTTTATTTGAACACATTACCGTCCCACCAAATAAGGAGTTGTATATGTAAATTGTGACACGAGCTGAATATTTTAGGAGCCAGCATAGATGGTGGCTTAGTGCCACATCCCATTCATGGGAAAAAAACAGAACTGGAGTGGAAACTATTTGAAACATTTTTAAATTGGCTGAAAGAATAATACTAATCACAAAATCACACAGACGCTATCATAAATAAATCTGGTGGGCATTATCTGGTAGCAGAAAAAATATAATTTTTTGGTGAGAAGTGACAAGTAATGACTTGTAAAGGATTGCTGGCAACTTATAAAAAGAGATGAATGCTTGTCAATACTCTCTGACACTTGTCAGAACTCTTTAAGGCCTTATAAAGGATTTAATTGGAGTTGGAGCTCACCTGGAGCTTTAGCAAAAATTTTGCAAACCCTTGTTTCGAAAGACCTAATGGAACTTAAATTACATTTATTGTTATATCAATGGGCTGTACTAGCAAACCAAGGTTACAGGTTTGAACCCAAGAAGGAATTCTCTGTCTGCACTTTTGAAAGCTAATTAACTTGAATTTGTTAAGCAAATATCCAGCTGTTTGTAGAGACTCTAATAGAACAGATAATGTAAATATGCAAGGCGTATATAGCGAGTTGCCCTGCGTAAGATGTCTGCAAATAAGTAATGGGGTGGAACTTAACCATTTAACAGCTGGCACTGAGGCCCGCTGGTTCCCCTGTGCCCTGTAGGCTCTAATGCACAACAGCACTCAGCTGTCCCCATGCATCTCCATCACAGTGAGATCCCTCGCCACGCTTGAGTTTGGCCATATGGCGAGGTGCTAAAGCCCTGCCTCTATTTATAGACGAAGACGCATGTCATGTTTGCTTAGCGGGGTGTTACAGCCAAGGGCTTCAAGCTTTTACAGTAAAATCAGCAGTTTGTATGAAAAATGGGTTCCTTCTGTGGGAGAGGGAAGCATCAGAGACAAACGTCCCGCAAATAATTTTCTTGATTAAAAGCACATGCCCGGAGTCGAACCCTCTTTGTCGTGAGCGCGCGCACTCACGCATCCTTGTGTGTGCCATGTAGAGCGGAAAGCCTTCACCCACCAACATGCTATGTTTACCCTCCCGTGCAGGTTTATGGCAGCCATTTTAACGAGGTTTTGGAAATTGAAACAAAAGGAAGTAAAGAGTAATGCCATCTGACGACTTTTGCCGAGTGCAGTTATGGTCCTTTTTGCAGTTCAATAATAACTCCCCATCTGTGGTCGGCCTGGGCAGCGTTTAAGTGTCATCTCTTGCGACACTGTAAAAATGTTCAATGTTCCCCCGGGCTTGTCTTTAGCAATGATCTGAACACTGGTGTGACAGGCAGCCGGGCCACTTTTCTTCTCAGTTTGAATGTGACTCCACATCACCAGCAGACAGGTGAGCAGAGGTGTTTGTTCAGAACTCACGCATGACTTGGTTATGATACTCACCTTTGCGGGCTCCTACAAGCAGCTCATGTATATGTTGAAATGGCTAAATGGTATTACAAAGCCAAGTATCCAATTAACTACAAGTGCACTGAGCATTGATCTTCTCTATCTGTGGTTTGAAATGTTTCCCTTGAAATACTAGTTACCCAAAAAAAAAAATCATTTGGCCAGATAAGCTGAATTCACCATTAAAATAGGTCTTGATGCCCATTGCTAAAATAGCATTTAAGAGTCTTTGCATAACCTCATAGTAGATAACAAAGTTCTGTGCGGTCCAATTAAAATCAAACAATAAGAAGTATATGGAAGGTTTCCAGGGGATCTTTTGCATTGTTTTGTGTACATTCCACGGCTTGAATAAAAAACTTCTCCCACTGTGCATAATTATCCTGGAGATGGAGCTACAAAAATATAGCACACTGCTATTCCTAATTGCCCGAATGGCCTCCAGCCAGTGGTGGAATTGGGAGAATGTTATAGGGGAATCTATATTGCTTGATGTTTCCTGAACTACTTAGCAGGGATTTAATTACAGCGGGGTAGCCATGTGATATATTTTTATACAGTGTTACTGTAATTCATCATGGCCAGAGAGTTTCCCAAGTGTCTACTGATGGTTCTTGATATCTCTGCAGTGCTGGGATGTAGCACTACAATCGCACCAAAAAAATGTTCATTACCTGTCATCCTGCATCCCATGGGGTCTCATGGTTCCTTCAGCTAAATATATCTTTATAACATCCCCCGTTAGCATTTTCCTCCACCTTTTCCCCCCTTTCAGTTTCATTGTCTTACTGTACATTGTCTTACAAAACAATATGAAGCGCCCTGCCAGTCATTTTGGTGGCATCACGTTGAAACAGAACAACAAGATTCTGCCCGCCTGCAGCTAAACAGTCAGCCACAGATTTACAGAATTAATTGAAGCACTCTGCAAATAGCTCACTGTGGCAGATCTTCAGCCCAAGTCTGTTCATGGACGACTGTCAAATGAATCTCAGGCAAATGTTTCTCTCTTGGCGTAACAGTACTCTTTGTAATATTTTTAACCTGACAGTTTTTTTTTGTCAAATCAGTGTAGGTGTCTCATGTTGCTGGTCTTCATCCCGCACAGAAATCAAGAAGAAAAGGGAATTTCTCACAGAGTAAGTTTGGTGAAGTCACAAGAAGAGAAGTGGGTCCTAATAGTATCAGCAACGTTGAATTCAGAGGAGACATACAGAAACAGATCAGCATAACCTGCCGGGAACCAGATGATGCCATGTTTCTAATGTAAATCAGCATCCAGCCCACGACAGCAAGGTGTTCCCATCATCTATTGCCATGGACGTCAGCCAAGTACTCCTGTAGACCTTAGGTTTTGATTTTTTTTTCTCTGTCCAACAAGTTTTCCTCAGCCTCTTATAAAGTGCTTACTTGTGTAATTCGGGGCTCTGGCCGCGAAACAGTCAGCGTTACTAAGGTGCTGTTAAAACGAAAACGAAAAGCCGGCCGCCGTTGCGCCTCTTGGCCAGATGGCGTGTGCAGCGTGCCGAATGTTCTCTCTCCCCGCATAGCCCTCCTCCCGTTCCGTCGGCACGCGTGCGAGATGTCAGATTTCTCAGCCCCACGAAATGACCGATGTTTAGTCATGCACAAAAGGCCCGGCTCCAGATCGCCTCCATGGCACAGTTACTCAGACTTCACCGTTGGCAGCGCTGGCCTGCGCTGACCTTCTCCGACCCAGGTTTCCAGCTGGAGTGCAGGGTAATACGGAGGACAGGGCCTCTGGCACTGGTGGCTCCTGCCTCTCGCACACCCTGACGGACGTTCTGAAATGACCGCTCACAGGTTCATCACTTCCTCATGTGTAATTTTTATTAAGCTACTTTACAGGAACACCTTTGACACTAGGGTATCCTAGGCTGAAGTCAGCTAATGTGTCTGAACAGCAGGAGTCAAGAATATAGTCAAGAATATTTGTAGGCCATTTAACATAGCTAGGCTTATCATTCTGCTTGTCATCTACAGCTCATCTAGTACTGTGTCAGCCTGATCTTGGTCACTGGTCACTGTGCTTCTATTACGAACCCTAGGAGACCGTTCCATGCATTTAGAAGCCATTCCATTTATTAATGTTACTGGAGTCCTGGTCTTTTTCCCTGTGAATTTTTCCCAGCTGGAAGTCAAGCTAGCCAGTCTTTTCTCATGAGAAAGGGTAGTGGAAGAATTGCTTTTTTTTTTCAAAGCAAACTCAGGCCAGTGAAAAGAGCAGCGTCCTGCGTCCTTTTCCTCCTTTCTAAATGAGCCGAAGTATTTCAGCGTTCGCATTTGTTTCTCTGCTGCTTCGGCAATCGGCACGTGCACTGGCATGCCTAGTCATCAGGGCCCCGCGCTGATTCACTTTCTCTCCTCTCTCCCCTTTTGCGAGGCTGCACACAACCTGATTCCCCAGCCGCGCGCGTTGCCTAGGCAACCCGGCTAAGTATGAGATCATCATCATCGGCGCTGTAGCGCCTGAGCCCCAGAAGCGGACGGAGAGGCGAGGTTACGTAACGCTCCGGGCTCAGGCCGGGGGAGTGATGTCACCATTCAGAGGAAAGCACAGTTTAGAAATGCAAAACGAAGGCTGCTAATCCCGAGGGAAGGGGCACATTAGTCTTTCATGGAAATGCGGTAATGCTGGATGTGCCTCTGTCTGTTTATTGGACTACGCTTTTCATCCAATCTGTCCTTATATATGGGCAAGTCTGTATGTAATGATGGCTAATAAAACATGGCTCAGTGTATTTATGAGTGTGTGTGTGTGTGTGTGTGTGTGTGTATGCATTAACATGGAATTTATATACTATGATCTAACATGCTTCATGTTGCAGAATAGCTGCTCAAAAGGCGTACAGATAAACAAATGCTTAGAATATGTGATCAGTAGTTCGGTAAGTAACGGGGAAAAAGAGGATCAGTCCCTGTATTAGAATGCTGGCAGCTTCGGAATTAGTCTGCAGCACATGGCACAGAAAGGCCAATGAAATGGACATGGCTGATAGTCAGCTGAAACTTTTATGTATGCTTAATTTATGCTTTATAGAACACGGTCACAAATCTGGGAACAACAGCATTATTCTTTCATCCCCTATTCCTCTTCCTCTTCCTATCTGTGCTTTTGAATGATTCATGTAGTTTTGCTAGTGCTTTTTGATGCAGGAAATGAAAGAATCATATCGATAGGTATATCATAATATCCTAAGGTTTGATTTGGAATCCTTTTTTTTTTCTGCTGCCGTTGTTCCAAAGGTACAGGACGTCACTGCCAATGTCCACACTGTTATTTATGGCATGACCAGAGCTTGAAATATGGCTTTGTCCTCTGGTGCAAAGTAACACAAAAGCACTGAGAGAATGAGAATGTGAAAATATAAGATATATAGGGCGAAAAAACATGTACGCATTGTTCCTTCAGAAAGGGGTTACTGTTCTTTACCTCACACTCACTGGAGCCAAAAGAGAACAGAACATACTGCTGAGACGGTGGAGGAAAAATGGCTCAGATGTTAATGCTCAGATGGTAATGACTTTCAAAACTTAAGCACTTAATTTGATTATTTTTACCCGTGAAGTGAGCAGCCACGTACTGTACATGCTTTGTTCATTATGCCTGTCAGGTCATGGCGTGTAAAATGCTGCGCTCAGACTGTCTGCTGCCCGCACGCTCAGACCAGCACGTCGCATGTGAGTACACCTGGACTGAGGAGGAATCAAGGGGGCGAGGGTGGGGGGGGGTGTGTCCGGGAGGCGTTGGCGGATGCGGCACGGACACGGTTTGCCAGCCGTTCGGCCCTAGGACGGCCCGGTGACAGGCTCCGACGTGTCGGTCACCTGAGGTGACCGCTGCAGAGGCTCAATTCCAACAGGGTGAAAAATCTGGCGGTGCGCTCCCGTTAGCGGAATAGCGCTCGCTGTCATTAGCTCTGGGCTGAGGTGCGGGGCTGAAAAAAGGAGCCTTGATGAACGCATGAAATATGCAGGAGGTGCAGGGCTCTTTTTTGGGTCCACGTCGAGGGAGAGGGATCACTTTGCGTTCCGCCCGCCGGGGAGACTAATGAGAGTGCGCACTATATTTAAACAGCGGAGATCGCAGATGGATGAGGCCCCCTCTCCGCTCGCCCGTCCCTAAAGAGGACGCTTCTCTACACTCCCACCTTTTATCTTCGGCCACAAAAATAAACGAGCGAGCCCTGTCCCACAGGGATGTTCATCCGCGAGAGGGAAGTGATGCGTAACGCCAGCGCCGTGCAAACGCCCGCTCGCCCCTAGCGGGAAAACGTTCCGGGATGACTAACGCCGGCAGCACATCACCAGCAGCCAAAACAATGTGAGCATCCATATCTGACCATCTGCTGAGTGTGGCTTTTATGATATCCACCTAAGGAGGCGCCTGACGGATCACCGTCGCGTGGCCCGAGTCAGCTGCAGACATCCCTGCAACTCTCCAGCCATTTCTTAGCTCACTTCACTTCATTTCCATTCAGTTCCATTCATCTCAGTTCAATTCCGTTCAACTCATATCAGATTTATTGGCAAGACTAACACAGGGTATATATTGGGTATATAAAATACAGGGTATATAGTGTATATATGTATATACACTGATGAGCCAAAATAGTATATACATGTATATACTGTATATACTGTACACTGATGAGCCAAAACATTATGACCACCTGCCTAATATGCTGTTGGTCCTCCGTGTGCCACCAAAACAGCACTGACCCACTGAGGCATGGACTCTGCAAGACCCCTGAAGGTGTCCTGTGATATCTGGTACCAAAACATTAGCAGCAGATCCTTCAAGTGTTGTAAGTTGCGAGGTGGAGCGACTGTGGATCAGACTTGTCGGTCCAGCACATCCCACAGATGCTTCATCGGATTGAGATCTGGAGAATTTGGAGGCCAGGGCGACACCTTGAACACCTCGTCATGTTCCTCAAACCATTCCCGAACAATGTGTGCAGTGTGGCAGGGTGCATTATCCTGCTGAAAGAGGCCACTGCCATCAGAGAATACTATTGCCATGAAGGACACCTGGTCTGCAGCGATGTTTAGGTAAGTGGCACATGTCAAATTGACATCTACATGAATGGCCAGACCCAGGGTTTCCCAGCAGAACATTGCACAGAGCATCACACTCCCTCCACTGGCTTGTTATCTTCCCACAGTGCATCCTGGTGCCATCAGTTCCCCAGATGAATGGCACACACATACACGGCCATCCACATGATCTAAAAGAAAACAGGACTCATCGGACCAGGCAACCTTCTTCCACTGCTCCCAGGTCCAGTTCTGACGCTTACATGCCCATTGTAGGTGCTTTCGATGGTGGACAGGGGTCATCATAGGCACTCTGACAGGTCTGCGGCTACGCAGCCCCATACGCAGCAGGGTGCGATGCACTGTGTGTTGTGACACAACCATCAGTAAAATTTTCTGTGACTTGTGCCACAGTAGACCTTCTGTCGGTTCGGGCCAGACGGGATAGCCTTCGTTGCCCTCGCGCATTGACCACTGTCGGTAGGTACTCACCACTGCTGAGTGGGAGCACCCCACAAGCCTTGCCGTTTCAGAGATGCTCTGACCCAGTCGTCTGGCCGTAACAATTTGGCCCTTGTCAAAGTCGCTCAGGTCTTTACTCCTGCCCATTTCTCCTGCATCCAACACGTTGACTACGAGAACTGATTGTTCACTTACCATCTAATCTACCCAGACCTTGACATGTGCCTTTGTTTGGAGATGATCAACGTTATTCGGTTCACCTGTGAATGGTCATAATGTTTTGGCTCATCAGTGTATATTCTTACTGTCACGCATGAACACCCTGCTTAGAAAACACCTGTCTGATATGGAAATGGTATAGATACTGACCTATGGGTGGCTTTAAGGGACAGATAGAAAAGTGAGAAGGGAATCCATAGCTTGTAAAGAATGGATGGCTTCTATTGCTGAAAGGAGTTTTCTGTGGGGGCAGAGCTGCGCACGAGTGGCTTCTCAATGTAGCCCATTTCATCTGATGGAGTCGCCGTGGCGCTGGCAGACCAGTCTTCACTGCATGTCTGGGCTCTGTGAGTGGATGCCGCTGATCACTCCCATGATTCCCGAGGGGGGTGGGCTCAGAGAGCGGGGGGTGCTGGGAGATCACGGGCGAGTCGGCCGAACCGCAGCCGCATGAAGCGTGAGGGGGGCGTTCCGCTGAGCATCCGGCTGCACAACATCGCTTGCAGAACAATATCTTTTGCTCTGTTTGTTTTTTTTTCCCCTCTCTCTCTCTTTCTCTTCATCTTTTTCTCTTTGTATTTCTCTCTCCCTGAGCTGCCAGCAGGTGCTGTAGTTGATAAAACACCCGAGGTGTCTGATTCTACTCTGATGCAATCCAAACAGGGAACGCAAAGAACTGAGTGCATGTCCCATTTTGTTTTTAATACTGTACTGACCAAATATCATTTCAGCCCAAACAACAGCCCCTCTGCCCACCCCCCTTCAACACACATACACCCAGACACACGTGTTTGTCTTATCCTCTCCTCTCATTATTTATTGAGCAGGATCTTGTTGGCAGAAACCTTTCCCTTCACAGGCGTTCCATTTCCCCAGCCTGAATGTGTTTGCAATTAAGCATCGGACCAGTCATGTGACCGCACATATCGGAGTTGAGGAAGAAGCAGGAATGTCAAGGTACAGCATACATTGTCTAATGTCCACTGGCCACAGGAATTAACCAGTGGCAATCAAATCAGAGTTTGCTTGCAGTGAGTGTCTCACATTATTTTGGACAAGCAAGTCTTTTGGACCAATGCGTCTAATGCAGTTGATGTAACTGGTTTGTAAGGTCATTGTCAGTGGGCTGCAAATTGCACCCCTTTTGCACATGGTTAATTGAAATTTCTCTCCAGAATAAAGCGAGTTTCACAGGTTCGGAGTGAGCCATTTCTCAGCAGATGATTGACATGTTTTGGTCCACTTTGCTCAGTCCTTGTTGGTTGTTTTAATGGGCTCACGAGCTCAGTGAATGCACTCGTCAAGCATTCCAGCCTCCGAATCTGGGATACCTCATTGCAGACCTTTTCAGTGTTTATAAAGGATGCTATTTTGATGCATGTATTTTCCACATAAATTCAGCAGCATCTGCATTTTTAAACTCAACTGCAGCCAATTTGTTCCTCAGTGTGACGACCATGCTAGGAAAAGCAGTAACCTAATTCTGGTAGAGAGCCAGAGGGGGGCGGGGTGGGGGGGGAGTGGACAAACAGCACATGGCTCCCAGTCCGTGTTGCATGTTCTTATATAGGGTAGGACCGCAGAGACTTCCCCACACTGTTTGCCTCGAGAAGATAATTGACCCTTAGCAAGCTGCTTCAAGGTTATGCGGATTTACACGCGTTGATTTCAGAGGGGCTTATCAGAGTGGGTTGTTCCTCATGACGCTGCTCCCCGGATACGGCAGAGATCTGAGGTGTCTCCGAGCCCACCGCACACGCTGTCACCAGTGCTATTTCCTTTCATGGGTGCATTTCCTGCATCTCTTGGGGATTGCTTAAAATATTCACATAGAATGTGGTAAGCAGCTGTTGATATTGGCTGATTTTGGGGTCCAGTTACTGCTTCAAGGACACCTATTAACTCTCATTCCACAAGCAGTCAAGGTGTGCCTCCTGCTAACAAAACACACACTTTCAACAGCGCGACGGAGGCCGTTCTCACCGGTCAAGACCTCAACCAGACAAACTACATTTTCCCTCCCAGAGTTACTTTCTGTTCAAATGCCAGCATTACCATGTAACCTTTATTTATTCCCCTAGCTGGGTGCTTTTTTACATAGCAACCCCCCCCCCCCTTCACCCTCCAGCCCACACCCCCATTTTACAGTGTCATCTCTCCTTTGTCTCGGCGCTGGCGTGATATCTCTCATGTGTGATTTATGAGTCCTTCCCGCTCATGGTGTTGTAAATAGGAGCCTTACAAGGGAAATGACGTCTCTTGGGAGCGGGCCGCCTCAGAGATGCGTTCTGAGCTTCCTACAACTGCTCGGGAACATACAGGACCCTCTCTGAGCCGCGAATCAATCACAGCCTACCCAACAGCCATCGATTGAACAAGAAGTCTCTCACCCTGATAAGAAAATTCTCGTTTTACGTTCCACGCCCTGATTTGGCCTCGGTAGACGTCCGCTCATTTTCACAAAAGTGGAAGAGGAGCATAATGGGGCAACATGAGCACAAGAGCAGATTTACTTTGATGACGACAACGTTGTTCAAGAGATGCTTTGCTACAGAAAACCTTACAATGTGCAGATACAGCTGCCGTGGTGGTGGTTCCAACACTCCAGGCCTAATTTTGGAGTCACGTTCTGAGGCTGACTCAAATTAGACTACCATACGACATTATGAAGAAAGAGATAAACAGTTATAAAAGGATTAAAGCATTTTAGTGACAGAGATAATAATGAGTGGAACGATATTCGTCGAAAGAAATAATTGCTGGGGGACAGTTAATTATGCGTTCTCTTGTATGGGAGGATTTCATTTTTCTGCCATTGTATGTGTCTATTATGCAAGCATAGTAATTTCTCTGTAATGATGCAAGCACAGTGTGAGGATTCACACACACACACTACAATATGTACTGAAGACTGGAGATCCAGCTGTTGTTTCCTGCGTGGGGTTGCATCATCCGGCTGCATGTACTGCTCAGTGCTGAAGGTGCTTTTTATCACAGGTTAAGTCTTCCTTAATTTCCACAAGGCACCGTGAGTATTAGGATGCATTTTATATATGATACATGCTATATTGAGCAATGTCCTGCTCCTGATCTGAGCGCAGGTGATTTCTGGGCGTATCCCATCCCGGCCTGATCATTATGGATTACGAGACAGGTCCCATAGGAGCTGGTCCACCGCGGCTCTGTTCATTTGTTCAGTGTCTGTCTTCATGGCCTCCACACATCGCCTTAACCATTTTAAACTTTAAATGTTAAAGTTTAACATGCATAGGAAAAAAAATATATATAAAACAAGTTACGCAAGTAGAGCATCACACAGTGCGCGTGATTGAGTAAATAAACGGAGATGTTCTGGAGATGATAAATTTTAATGAGCTGCAGAGCACAGCTGTAGAACGCGCTCTCTGCCATTCACCCTGACAGCCTGTAATTGACTGCGCTGAATGAAATCTCACCTTTCCGCAGGGTGCAGGTTCTCCAGCCTTCCCAGCTGCGGAAATTCAGAAAAGTACGTTCTCCTCCGGTGGATGAGGTTACACGAGAACACTCACCCCAAGACACGGAGCCAATCAAGAGCGTTTTCCTTGCGAATGCAAGGCCGTTCAGCTTGAAATGCGACCAAGGCCTTTTTCTCCTCACATCATTATGAACCTTGGGCTCCTCTTCATGCCTCTCCTGCCTGTGATCTCACACCTGCTCTTGAACTCAGATTGATAAGGCCATGGTATACTGCTGGTCCTTCAGGCTGTGGAAGAAGGAGAGGTTTGGAGTCAGGCATGCCAATTAATTTTCTTCTGAGACCTACAGGATGACACACTCTTACATCGCAGTGTGAATACACAGTTGATCAGTGACTGAATTTGGTGAAAAAATATGCTTTAAGTGGTGAAAAAATGTACTTAAATGCTTTACTGAAATTATCATTACTTGAAGATTTCTCTGTTGGTGGACTTGTGGTATTTCAATGGTTTCTTTGGCTGCTACTAGTTTCTAAAAATAATCCATTAACAATTGCAAAAAAGCTCAGAATCCTGTTTTTGTAATACTGTATGAAAAGGGCTTGCTGATTGGTTGATTGATTTATTGATTGATTGATTTGCATGTATGGGTGAGTAGATGACCGGACAGAGTTTGCACAGATTTACAGTCGAAAGTTGAAAGCTTCTTATTCGGTCATCGTTATCGGGTTGTCCACCAGCGTGAAGCACAGCGAACTGCTGTTTGAGAGGGAGAGAAGGAGATGAGAGACTGATGAGTGAGTGACGGATCGACTGTGACTGACTAATGAATAGAAGGTGGCGGGGGGGTGTGTGTGATTGCAGAGTGGGCGGATGGCGGGAACAGTGTGTATGTGTGTGTTGGGGTGAAGCAGTAGCCACTGGAGACCACAGCAGCTGCACAGAGCCTGCTTACTCCCCCAGACACAGCGCTGCTCATTGCAGTTTATGTTCCAGGCTGGAGATGCAGTGAAGAGCATTTTTTACGGTCACAGAGATTCTCTGTCTCTCTCTCTCTCTTCCTGTTTCTCCCTTTTTGTTTTTTTTTTCTCAATAAATTCATCTTTTTTCTGTTATTACAGATTATCATGATTTCTTCTGCTTATCTGTAGCATTTGTAGCAGTAGTCATCTGCCATTGCTTCAAGTCTCCTCACAGTCAGTAAAAACATGGGAAAGAGTCAATGGCACTCCCTATCTACAGAAGTGCATATGAGCATATGTACTGTGCATATGTGCGTGCTTGCGTGAATCCATGCTTATGTGTGAAAAGTTTCAGAAGTGCATGTCCAATCACCTGGTTGTGTTTCCATGCATGCTGTATGAGCGTTCATTTGTGAGGAACGTGCCCCTGTTGTTGTAAAATGTATTTAATTTTTTATGCTGTTCGCTATTGCCACGTGACTGTATCAGACATTGTAGGTAACCCTGGATAAAGGCCTCTGTGCAGGTACAGTGATGACAACAATAGAAATATACAATAAAAGTGAAGCTCCAGCTGAAGATTTGGGAATATTTTCAGACAGTCATGATTTATTAACCAGACCTAGACAAACCAGTCCCGTCCACAACTAAAAAAATCCAGCTCACCACTTCTTTTCCATGTCAGCTGTTCATGCCACCGTGCATTTGTAAACATTCCGTGGTGAAGAATTTCCGTCTGTGAGCAGCCTGCCACTCTGAGCTCATTATCTGGGATGCAGCCGCGGCTCGGATAGGTGTGCAATACTCGGTGTGTTCCTCTATTAGGTGAGGATTCCTCTTCTTCACAGGGGAGGTGGTTTGACTTGACCACTTTGTAACTCTTCTGGAACGGCTCTTAATTCAAGGCACCTGAACACATGCACACACATGCAGCATATGCAGAAGGATGAGGCAGGCAGCTCACCTTCTGAACAGGCTTAGCTGGTGAAGCAGACACTGCATTTAACTGGTGATTTTTTGCGGCAGCTCACTGCGCCGTGCTGGGCTCCAGTGCAGCTACTGTTAGATGCCCAAGCATGAGGTCGGCCCCCCTCCCTCCCGCAGAGGGTGCCCGTTGTGTGTGTGTTAGCCACCGCAGACATTCACAAGCTTATACGCACACACAGGCCACACTGGAGCATTTAGGACTTCTGCCTGTTTTCTTCCCAGCGGATTACGCTGCATTTATGCAACATCTCAGTTCTTGAGCTTTCATGATCTTATTGAGGTTTAGTACTCGGGTTCAGTCAAAATCTGTGTACAGTCTCTCCCTCTCTCTCGCTCTATCTCTCTATCCCCTCCAAAATCCTTCCCTTGAAATGTCCGACCTATTAGGTAATGTGCCACCCAGTTGCTGTTTTTAAGTACTTGTGGCAAAAAATAAATGCAACCATATGCTCGGCTTTCTGAAGAGAGGTAGGGAATGGAGGACAAAGGGATTCTTTCTCGCCTCACGCAGAGCTGAAGGTCAGTGCAGGGATTGGAAAATATGTGGAGTATGTCTGCATGCCCAGGGAATGTGAGTGGAGGGACACTCTTCTTCACGGAGCTGGGGTTAGGGCGGGGCAGACAGGTAGTCAGAGTGGTTGATGAGGACTCACCTGTGACATCACCAGTATTGGCAACACGCCCCTCCCACACACACACAGAGCTGCATGCAAACTGATGAGGCAGCAGGACGCTGTGGACACTGCAGACAAACACGGGCTCCAGAGTCCACACCTCATACTACACACAGACTGGCCTGGTGTTGTCACTCATGTCATGAACACTGTCTGTTTTGGGTTTGTGCTGGATTTGGATTCGGGGGTCCTTCCAACCACAGTGGTATGGCAGAAGCTTACAGGATACTGTAAGTCAATGTCTGGACATAACTTTTCGTGCTAAGGTATCGCATTACTGTGGCTGCAGTTCAACTGAACGAGCTGCTCTATACTGTTAGAATTAGAAGATCCTGTGTTTTTGGCTGCAATTTGAGCAAGCAGCTGTAGAAACGGCGTTGACTTACTGGTGTAGACTGCCACCAGCAGTAATTATATTTCACCACTAGAGGTGCTATAGGACAAAAAGGGCGGCAACATAAATGGTACCTGTTCAGGTCTTGGGAGACAATAGGTGTAATCAGTAGACCCAGCAGCCAAAACAGCAAGTGCAGAGCTGGATGTAGGGGTCAGACCAAGCTAACTACGGTAGCCTTAAGCCTGCTCTCACACTCTGATCTCTCTGGGCCTTCTGCTACGGCTGCAGAGCCATTTCCTTCTGCTCTGAGGCTCAGAAAGCATTTTATGGAATTGCCGAGTTGATCCAGGGAATGAGATTTTAATATGGTTGACAAAGGCCGAGGTCCCAGGCCCCCAGGGCTCTCTCGGCTAACTGGAGATGCGCAGGACACGGTAATTGGCAGAGCTAATTACTGCAATGATGCCGAACGGTGAGCCGCAAGCACCGTGAGGTGAGAGGCGCCAGGAGCCCCTGTGGTGGTTTCATTGCATTACCATCCGCAAGCCTGGAGGAACGCCGAAACGCCTCCATGGTCCCCATGTCACGTGTCATGAGCGCAAAGCCAAATGCACGCGTGGTATTGCAAGGATCAGATTTCAGATGTATCTGAAACGACCAAAAGCAGCTCTTTTCTTTGTGATGTGTGGCTAAGTCGGGTACTTTCTGAATTGGAATAACATATTGCGTTATAAATACATTTTCAGAGCTATAGCTTCAAGAGTTGTTTACAGAACCGTCTCTTGTGCTTGTTTTCTTTTGTTCTGTGCAATCAAAGTGATTCAGTTTGGTTGGAGCCAAGGATTTCTCAGAACTGAGCATCTGAGCCAATCAGAGATGGATACTTGAAATTCTCACTGTAACCTTTTGGTCAGATAATTCTCCCTTTCACCATTATTGCCAATTTTTCCATTTCTCACTTGCTGGCACAGCAGCTGTTGTCAAATCTTAACTGTGTCTGTTATGTGTGGTAATGTAAAAAAGGGGTCAATTCTATTATGGCTGTTTTATGAAATTTCTTAGATTTTGAGAGTATTTGTTTTAGAGACACCTTGATTAAAACACAGCTATGGAGAATGTCTTCCCTACAATCACAACACAGAATTCATTTGTACTTAATGCTTCATCAATGTACTGTTGTACCAATGTACCAACCATGTATGCTTGTTGAAGTTTTCAACATCATTGATGAAATTTAAATTGTAATAAAGAAAGTTGTTAAAGTTGTTAAACTTAAAAAATTGGTTTGAGTACTTTACTTAAGAGAAGAGTAACAGTGTTTTGTCATTAGTTTAGAGGGGCAATTGAAAAATAATAAATAATAATAAAGCTGAAGAGACATATTTTAACAAAATATTTTCAGTAGACAACAGTTCTTAATATTTGACAAGATATTGCTGATTCATCTGGAAGAAAAAAAAAACACTGTGTTTTCAAATGTGATCTCAAATGCAGGTCAGCAGTCAATTAACAGATTAATCTTGTTAATAATTAATTAAGAGAACGCAGATGGAAGAAAAAAAAAACGCATGCACAGTGGATCCTTAGGACCAATGTTGAGAAACACTGCGATACAGAATATAAATGACAAACTCTACTGCCGTGACGATTCCAGCCAAACATTAGTTTCTGCCTCTTTGGGTCAGGAGGTTTGCCTGGCTCTCTCTTCATCCTATACTGCAGAGAAAGGACTTAATTCCACAGTTCACTGAAGCAGTTTAGCAGAGATAGGAAGTAAGCTGCATGCCTACTCCTTTACTGTGTTGTAAATATTGATGTGTTTAGAGGATTAGACTTTGGTTTCAGGCATCCGTTGAAGATGCATCATCCTATGAGATCCCACTGAAGCACAGTCCCACAAAGAAGCAGCCACACGTGGCCCTTAATGACACTCTAATCGTGTCACAAACATTCCCCTGTTAAAAAATACATCCTTAGATGACATTTTCCATCGTTAATCTAAACTGCCATCGACAGAGGGATTAGAGCTAGTTCAGCTCCTCTCTCCTGTGATCTGAGGACACTGCAGCTCTGCTCATTTTTTAGCTCCTGCTGTACCAGAACACAAGTCTGTTCTAGGACCTGTACCAAGAGCTCACGCAACCGCATGCCTCCTTCTCACCTTTGTGTGTGCATGCGTGGCCATCGTCCAGCGAAATCCTCGCATTTCGCCGCCAATTTGCAAGCATCACTTTGTTGTGAACGGTAGGTAAAGGGTCGGGTTGGTAAAAAACCAACACCAGCGTGTTCAGAAAACAACATCTGTTCCCGCATACTATGAGATGAAAGAGAAGCTTTTTTTCCCGTTGTGTTCCTAAAAAGCCGTCCTTATCCCCGGTGATCTATTTGATGATCTATTCAGTGATGTATAGGATTGGAGTGACTCAATTATGGAGCACAACAATTATATAATAATCACACTGTTACGCAATCAGCGTGGACTGGCATCTCTGTTGTGTTTTTCTGCCTTCTGCTCCACCAGCAGCCGTCCCCGGTCAATCCAGCTGGATCCAGCCTAGATTTAAAACTCAGGATCTGACTACAGCCCTTTGCATATATAGCACCCCAGTATTCCTGCCCACCCCATCACACCAACACTGTAGGAGTGTGTGCACTCATATAAAATTACGGTATGTTTGTTTAGTTGATGCAATTATATAGCGCAACTTACATATTCTACAACTATTACTACGTTATACCTTTATACAGTTGGGTTTTTACTGAGGCAATTCAGGTTAGCTACGTTGCTCAAGGGTACAACAGCTTTGGCTCGCTTTGGAATTGAACTGGCAACCGGCAGGTTGTGAGTCCCGCTCCTTACTATTAGACCACACTGCTGCCATAAGTGTGTACGTGTGCCCATGTGCGTGTGCGTGTGCACGCGCACACGTATGTGAGTGAATCTGTGTGAGTGTGCGTGTGCGAGCGTGTGTGCACTCCACCTTCACATCTATGGGCAGGGAGATGAGCATTGTTAAGAAGGGACCCGAATAATCTCAGCCCTGGATAAAGAAAAGAATACGAGAGACCGAAGGAACAGCACAGTACTTCCCCTCTCAGCGTAAGTATTCTCATGCTGTCTTTCTACGTCATCCCCGTTATTGAAGATTGCGGAGCTGCACGCAATGAAACAGCAAAGGTGCCGATACCGCTGGGCACGTGGAATGCCTGGTGTTACGGTCACATGACATGGCACACAAGCAGGCTTGATGCTCCACACAGTTCCTGAAAAGGAATGATTGAGTTCCACCTATTAGACCTCAGTGTGGGAGCGCTGATTGAGAATGGTGGCTGTGCTGATGGAGGCCATTGTAGGAGGGTGATTCACACTGCCGCGCGTTTAGCCTTTTGACTCTCACTGGTTAACTATCCATACTTCCAAGACTGACGTCACCCTAGCCTTTCATATAAGCCCTCGCATATAGAGAAATGAAAGTAATGACCATGTAATCAAGACCTCAGGGATGTTTCTCTCAATACAGCCATCTGCGCTATCAATCTATCTATCTATACTGCACTATCTATCTATCTATCTATTTATATATATATACTGTAGATGGAGTGGCCATGATTAATGTGAACCATCGGAGGACATACGAGACTGCAATATGTACGTATTACCATGAAACTCATGTATCATCACCAGTGTCTTGCCAAGCATATTCTCTCCATTCCTCCATTTCTCTCTATTTAGCTATATATTCTCTTACACCACTAATGAAGGTGTTAAAGAATATGTAGCTAAATAGGTTATATTGAAACACCCTTTTAGTAATAATAATTTTGTGTTCATTTACACCAATGTCCTTAAGGTATCCACACAGCAAGAAAGAAACATTTAGTTCTGCTGACAGAGGGCGACGGGTCCTGGTGTTGGGTCCCCACATGGGTGGAGAGGAAAGAGTGAGTGACAGGAGATCTGACAGGCTACAGACCTTGTGAACCTGCAGCTACCTGTCACCTGATGTGACGAGACAAGATGGACTTTCTGAAGTAGGCTGTCACCTGTAATTTCGTCTGCTGAAGAGCACCTGTCAGACGCCCTGTCAAGGGGGTCGTCACTAGGGGCCGGCAGGACTTTTTGGACACTGTTTTGGCTTAAACAGTTACATGAATTATTTCCCATAATTCCCATTTTCCACATGTCCGATTTTCTTAAATACGGGCAGTGACTTCAATGGAAAACAATCCAAATTTAAGAAATCACTACGTTTAATACATGCCACATATCCTCAGCAGCTTTAAGCACTATTTAACATAGCAAATAATGTCCTCTAAACCCAGACTCTGCTCTCCCCTCCTTCTCAGTGACCCTGTCAGCCTGTTTTTTTATTTTTCCAGCGGTAGCTCTCTTATCACTGAAAGACACAATAAACCATGCAGCAAATCTATTTGTAAGTGAATAAACATGAGGTGTGTGCATGGTGGCAGTTTCATAAATAGAATAAAAAAGCTAGACAACTAAAATGAAAGAGTAAAAGCCTGTGTAACAGGGCGACAGGTTAAACCCATCATGCCCCAGCTGGTCTAGAAGTGGGAGAAACAACCGACTGACACGCAGACTTGTAACGAGACCACTGAGGATATTACGCAGTTGTAGCCTTTGAAGTGGGCTCTTTCACAGTGCCCACTAGTTTAGTTGTGCTTTAGTTGTGTCATCATGAAGTTTTTAGAGGAGTATTCCTGTGTCATTGTGGATTCGGGCATAAGAGTGCAGTCGTACAAGGTGAAACGGTGTCACTGCTTTGACACCCCATGTAGAGAGGGACCAGGGGAATCCATGTAGGTTTAGTGAGAGGGACCAGGGGAAGAGGAGGTAGAGTGTGCCACAGTGCCCCAGCAGAGAGGAGGACATATTTTTAGGTGCAGGGTGCTGTTGTCAGGGTAACATGGCGGTATGACATGGCCAGCGACCTCCTTGTACGCTTACAGTCTGTATATATGTATAGTATTACTCTGTGTTAAACAGTCTCATACCTACCTCTCTTCTGAGGAACAGTCCATTGCAGTCATTTCAATGCAGACAGAATTTCTGACAGAATTTATTTCTCCGTCATTAGGTAAGTAGGGGTAAGTACTCATAAGCTGGGTTAATGTATATACAATCTACTCTCCTTGTAATAATGATAGTGAAATTATGTAAATATACTTACAAAGCAACAGAACACACTAATGCTATAATTTTATACGTAATAAGCTCTTTCATGAAGATCACCTAATATATACAGGGATGTGACACAACTGGAGGCTGGTGTATGGTAGAGGTGCCTTTAGACTATGTATACAACTGCACTGTACACATCATTATTTTCTAGTTTTTTAGCTTTCCAAATAAGCTGAAGATATGAGCTAGTAAATGTCAGGTGGCTAGCTACAGGACTATGTAGACATCATGAATACAGGTTATTGTTTTTAATAGTAATACTTTATCTAGTTAATTAAACACTCTTTTTGACAAAACTCTTACAATTAAAATAAAATGTCGTTATCTTTGTGGATACTAGTATAACTTTTTGCCAGTCATTGGGAATAAATCAGAAAGCCAACTAACTTTGATTGATGATCAAGCAGGGACTTTTCAGTGTGACATATATGTAGTGATACTGTATGTTGAGTAGAGTGGAGTTGCGCTGTGTCTTGCACATGGAGTCCAGTTCAGGTTTTGGTTGTCCTTGTATTTCTATGTTTCATTACCCAGAAAACACATTACTTGTGCAGAAAGTTGTTCCCGTATATGTAAATGACTTTGTAACATTTGTAAAAAAAAAAAAAAGTGTGACCCTGGGGATTTCAAAGAGTGCCAGTGGAAGGTTATTGCATAAAACAAGAAGTCTGGTGGTGCTTTGAAATCTGGTGATGTTTCAGTGTATAGTTGCTTATAAGTAATGGATGTAGTTAATTCTCTCTTTGCTCCTATTATCTATAAAACTCTGCAACAACACAAAGCTGAAAAGTAAGGAGCATGAATGGGGAAGGTTAATGTGAGGATTCATCTCCATTAAGCTCAAACCACACACACGTGCCTGCACACACACACACACACACACACACACACACACACACACACACATGCATGCACACACAGACACACATGCATACATATATCAAAACTGTGATGTGCTGCAATTGTTGTCTAATGTAGGAGTCTTGCTGGTTTAATTCCACATGAAAGGATAATTCCTGATCTTGCGTCAGTGCGTGCACTTAAAGACAACTCAACAGATTATACATTTCCAGGAATCAACTATAGCGAACCGAAAAAAAAAGACAATTTCATGAAATGGACAGGAACATTTTAAAGGGATTTATATATTATAATGACAATAAAAGCAGCTTTTCTGGACATGCTGTAAGCTACCACAGCAGTCTATTTATTCAGCAAATCCATAAAGAGATCATTTCACTGCACAGAGACCCAGGGACCGATGACCCAGTATCATCTCTAAGCTAATCATGGCCATCATCATTTTTTTGTAATGTACAGTAGACAGCACTCAGGAATATTTAGTGGCAATGTCATGCTTCTGGCATGCCAGCACTGTATAAAATATCCCCAGAGGGCACTGTGGCCATTATGAATGTTCAGTGAATTTGGGTGATTGAATTTTTGATCGTTTTTATGAAACATTACTGCAACGATGACCATGTCATCAGTTGGAGGGACATTTAGTATCAGTATGCCAGTATGACTAACATTCAGTGCTGTTAGTGACTGGATTGATACTAGTGAAGTCACTAGTTTGGTACTAAGTTGGTTACTAAGTTGGCTACACAGTGGTACTTGCATGTTTCACTTTTTGTGTAAGCCTTCTGCTCATGTTGATCAGACCTACCAAGGATGGCACTTTCTATAGTAACAACCCAGGGGAGGGTAGTGTCCTGGGTTCCCGGAGCAGAGATGATATCAGCGAGTTAAGCCCTCTGTGCCAGTCTTCCTCAGCCAGGGGTCCAAGCAAGTGCCTCTTTCCTCCAGTGAGGACAGAACACCCAATTATATCCACTCTGCCTGTCCAAAGGTTGCAATAGTGGCTTTCATCCACCCTCATGTGAGTGAAATCCGTCTCTCGTTTCCACTTGTCCTCTGAGCCATTTCTGCTGCAGGGTCAGTCTCTTCTTCTCAAGCTGTGTATGCTGTCCCGTTCTCAGCTCACCTCATTTGCGCGTACCGCCCATTGGGAATCCACAGGCAAAGCAGTAGTGCACCCCCCCCCCCCCCCTATTTCGCGAGGAGTAAAACCTTGCGTCGCCGAGCCGTGTGACTCAGCAAGATGGGTGTGTTGCGCCTCTTTGTTTGCTGTGTACTCTCCTTCGTGTTTGTCGGTGAGGCGGTCCGCGAGTGATGGCTCCGGCTCAGAAAGGGGGAACCCCCGAGGCTGTCGACACGAGAGACGTATTCATCACATGAAGATTTTTTTATTTTCGGGAAGAAGCCTTTTTCTGTGTGCTGAGTAAGGGGGAGAGGATCGCAAACCGGGGGAATTTTTTTTTTCTTCTGACAGATGGAGAGCTTGTGTCTGAAGTACACTAATGAATGGAGGAAAACAGCCCCCTCACAGTCCGGTAGACCAGCTTCTCAGAGAGGCGCATAACGCGACCATACGATGCGCGTGCGTCATCAAAGCCAATCATATCGTCTACACTCAGTCTGGGTCCATTTTGAATTACCTCTAGTAATGACAAATTATGGAGGCTAATCTCTGTTGATACATTAGGACACATTAGAGTCCTTCTCTTCATAGTGAGGATATGAGAATCCTCCATATTCGAGCCACCTCCTGCTGAATAAATAAAGCAGACCCCGAGGAATGGAGTCCTGGGGGTTGTCCCTATATTTCCTCTCGTTAGGGAAGCACTGGGAGGGGGGGGGGGTTACTCCCGTGCCCCTGTGTCCTTGGCCTGGTGAAGGTGTGCTGTGCTCTCCCCCTTGTCCTGCGGCAGAGCCATAATGAGAGCAGGACTCATTTGTGCCTTTGAAGAGCGGAGGAGATGTCAACCCGGAGCAGCCGTCTAATGGAGTCTAAGAATAGAAACCCCCCCCCGCCACCACCACCACCCCCACCCCCACCCCATGAGAGCTCCGCGCTCTGCGCTCCGCACCGTGGAAGCAGCGTGCAGGACCCCACGCCAAACGCGCATGTAGCACTTGTAGCCGTAAATATTAAACGCTTCCAGCTGACAGGTTAGCGCTGCAGCACCGCGTTCCCCGTTCTCCTTTTTTTTGTCGAGGCGTTTGCCGCGCAGCAGAAGGGGCGGCGGGCAAGCTTAGGGAAGGAGAAGCGTGCCACAGTGAGGGAGTGTAAACGGTTAAAACCGTGCGGACGTGTCAAAGAGCAGTGCAAAAGCTCGGGGGACGAAGCGGGTTCTCAAGTCAGCTGCGCTGTGCCCCACGCGCCTGTCCCGCGTACGTGCCGCTTGTCTGAAGTCTTCAGAGTCCCGCCTCGGTGCCAGCGCAAGCGCCACTCGAGCTGTCTGGCTGCCCTTTTGATGGGAAATGCTAGGAAATGTGAAGCAGATGTTCGCGGCTGCCCGTAAATCTTGCATTGATTGTTGCGTCGGCTGAATTAGTCGGCGGGGATGGTTCACAGCTGACAGGGCCAAGTGCTGGCATGCAAGTGTGTGTGAACGGAGCACTGCTGTACAAGGGTGGGAAGGTGTGCTAATTTCACATGGGTCGTTCTGCCTTTGGCTGTGTGCTCCCCAGTACAACCCTACTGAGTGCTGCTCATGAATCTTCATTAGCAAGACACCTCTAAGATCTTCAGTTTCACACTGCCCTACACGACACACTACAGACTAAATCAGACTGTTCAGTAGAGGTGGGTAGTTTGAATTAAACAGGAGGTGGTCATGAAACATCACTCCCACTCCCACTAAATACAAGACGCAGATTAGACTCTTCGATTGGTTGGATCTTTTATTGCCGATTGGTTGGGCTTAGTTATCCACATTCAGCCCCAGGAGAACTATCAGCTATCTGGAATGGTATCAGAGGATGCACCCCAAATGATTCAACATAAAATGCTGGTTAGGATTCACATACCCAACTTTCACACAGGTACAGAAAGGAAAAGACCCCAGTATATAGCAAACAAGCTCCACACCAGCACACTGAAAACATTTGGATATGGTCTACCTTCTTGCTGAACATAATTCTGAGCAGGAAAATGTCACTCAGTGCTTTGTTCCCTTAGACTGGAAACCAATCCAGTCAAATGCATCTCAGCTGAAGTTAATGGTTAACAGACTCAGCCTGTTGATTGGTTTGTTTAAGAAAGGCAACCATTTAGACTGTCTTTTTGGCAGCAGAGCCGTTGTGAATGAGTGTGTATCCGACATAGACAAAACAGCCCTTTATTTTCCATTTTGTAGCTACAGCAATGCAGAAAAAGGGTAGGTTTATACAATCGAATAAAGAGGTGAATGTTAGCGGTGATGTCCAGTGCCAGTGTCCGAGGTGGGCAGGCAGAATTCCTGCCACTGCATTAATGGGTTGTTTGGTAGAGCAATATCAGATGACAGCGTGCACCGCAAGTGGCTTGTGTATTTAGGAGTCCAGCACAGGGGACCATAACCTCCTCCCAGCTCTGCTTAGGCAGACCATTAGTGGTGCAAGAATTACACCCATCAAATCTCCGGGTTTGTTCAGGCCCAGTGGCGAGGTTTTCCAGTGGAATCTGTGCGCAGAGCTGCACTCACCTCATATACCCCCGTAACAAGCATGCTATTGACCAGGGCGTGCTGCTTGCCCGATCCCGCCAAGTGTGCAAAATGTAATTTGATGTGGGTGGTCCCTAGGATTGACTGCATGGGTTCGCGTACATGCGCGCATAGCGTAGTATTTTGTTTGTGTTCTTCTGTGCTGACAGGAGCTCATTGTAATTGCTTTGGGGATTTCTTTTAATTCAAGAAACTTGCCAACTTGAAACCGCTTCTTTTTGTTGTTGTTGTTGATTCAAGTTTGCTTAGTATGGCTGCTTAGCGCTGTTTTGTTCTGCGGCTCTGTAATTGAAATGAGGTTAATCAGCACCTCTTGAGAGTAAATGGTGAAGTCCTGTGGATTAATGTGTGGGGACTCTAGTCGTGATGAGCTGCAGTGGGCGTTTGAGGCGTTTTAATGAAGGGATCCCGGTTATTGGCTTCTGTAATGATTGTAAACAGCTAAGCCAAAAAAAATCCAGAGACCCTGGGTATTTTTTGGACAGATAGATTAATGACTCTAGTGTTAGCTTTTTTTTACATTTTATCAGTTTAATATTATCTGGCATTATTTAAGGCAGAAGGAGAGCTGACCGAGGATTCAAAGCCAGAGTACAATATTCTGACAATGTGAGTCGGGTATGCCGTCAGGGTTGTCCTGTCACAACTCCGTTGCATTTATGAGTTCCAGGGTAAGTGAGCAGTATTGGATAAAAGCGTCAGTGAAATGCACATGCTGACACCAGCAGTCTTCTGAGGCTACAGACAGCCATCTCCAGCCAGACTGGCATGTACTCCACTGGGCAAAGAGAGAGGACAGACTTCAGAGCAGCCTCTGTGTTTAGGCACTTAGGGGATCCGCTGAAGCGACTGCTCACCCCTAGCTCTCCCTTTAAATGGTCACTGCATGTGTCCTGCGCCCCGTGTAATCCTTTTTCCCTTTCTGTCCCTCATGCTCCTTTTCTCCACTACTCCTCGTCTCTCTGGCGCCCTCTCTGGCCACCGGGATAACAGGCACGCGGTCCTGTCCGGTGTGATGTGGTTCATGTGAGTTCACCTCTCCGTGCTTTCTCCGCTGCGACCTCGCGGGCCGCTTCCGGAGTAATGTCAGCGCACAATGTGCAGCAGAGATCGCGGGAGGCGGACAGCGTCCTCCGCAGGGGCCCGCGGGCCCCGTCACCCACGCTCCTGACGTAACGGCGCCCGAGGCGTCGGGATGAATCGCGGGCTGCTGTCATTGTGCCCTGAGCGTCCTGTGCTGTCGTCCTCGTCATTTTACTGTAGTTGACATTTTGTGCTGTGTGGTTAATTGCATATCTGTACATATGCCGCATTTACTGCCTGTTGCCCTAACGCATATTGGTACTGAGTGCACTGGGGCAGAGCTTACTGTGACATACACCCTTTGTTCTTTCTGTGTGTGCTTGACTGGAACCCCTTAGGTATGGACGGAAAGGCAAGGTAGGGCTGTTACGTGGTCCTAAAGTGGATTTCTGTTGCACCTGTGATGTGTTCAGGCCAATGCAGCAGACACCACTGTACGATTTGTTCATCTTCAGTTCAAATGATGAAACAGCCTATGTTACTCTGGTAGGGTCAGGGTGTGTGTCTGCAGGGTGGGGGGGGGGGGGGGGGGGGGGGGGTTATTCACACAGAAGACTGAATTATTCACTCTTCAGGGCCCAGCGATGGATGTCGTTCTATCAGACCAACTGCCCAGGAATAAGCCCATTATCACACGCCAGTGGAGTCACAGCAAATTCCTTAAATTCACAGCACTGGTTTGTCTTGCTGAGTTCTAACACTTTGAGTTTGAATGCTTACCCACTTTACGCAGCAAGATTAAAGCTGAAGAATTTGCCTGACAAGATTCCGTTGTTTACGACACTGCTTGTAATTGCCCTTCTAGAGATTTATAGCAATGACTTTGACCTCTCTTCTCATCATTTGACTTACGGACAGTGCCTAAGATGAGGGGTGGGAGGCACAGCCTCGCTCTGGAGAAAAACACAATGAATGGATGCTACTCACTGACATGCATTCCTCTGGGTGTTAGTGAAGTCTGGTGTGTAACCCTGAGTCTCTCTCTCTCCACAGCTCTGCACGAGTTCCCCACAGACATCTTCTCCCACAAGGAGCGGACAGAGGGGGCGGTGGCACTGCACGTCTTCTGTGTGAGTCCCCCCGACATTTCTCACTCTGCCCCATCTCTGTCCCAGGATCACCGTCTGAGCGGGGAAGCAGAAGGGCTTTTAACGGCATAAAAACCGTTCCCTCAGTACGCGAAGGAAGGGTTGAGCTCATTCTCCGGCGAAGGTGTGCTCACGTCTGCCCCTAAAGTTTGACATTTTATGAGAATGGGTGTTGCTCTCATTTCTCTGAATTCCGGCAGCTCCACGGTGGAGGGACACGGAGAGCAATACTCTTCTTGAAGATGCAGTTCACCCATCAAAAACTGGGTGCTGTACTGTCAGCTAAAGACACCCCTTTATCCTCCAATTGCTGAAGACATGAATTTCATGCGGACATACCCTCAGCTGTTCCTGAGGAAGGCAGTAGTGCACAGCACCACAGATAGGAGCTGTGGTATATTTCTTTAGGAAAAGAGACATTCAGAGGAGCTTAATTCACTTGCAGTACCAAAAGAAGGGGCATGGACCTAAGGCCCAGGAAATGAGAGCAAAAGCTCGATGGAAGTTAAAGAAGCAAAGAGCAGTCAGCTGTGTTATGCTAATGCTCACACGGTTCTCAGATGGTTTTTCCTCATTTACGCATGCTCACATAAAGACAGGATTAAAGATTAGACATGTGAAGCTGTTCGTCTACAGTGAATTAAAAAAACACGGAAAGGTCTTTTGACCCCTGGGAGTACATGAACATTGGACTCATTGGTTACAAAAGGCCCCTACAGCTCCTAGGACAGAGTACTCCTCCACAGAAATTCAGACACAGACACAGCACTGAAGACAGGCTGACAAAAGAGAACATATCCTGGCAAGGATGCACATGAAGGCTGCAATTCATTTTAATGGCAAACTAAATCTCACTGTGTTACATTTCAGTCCGTTTCAGTCTAATTCTTGACATTTTAAACAATATTTTGATGGTTACACTGTCTGGGGGTTAAGGGTGTTTCAGCTTTCCTTGGATAAGATGAATCTTGCAGCAGGAAAATATCTCAATGAATGACAGGATTTGTTTTCTGCATTGTTTTGTTAATACCCAAATACAATGCCTTCATGCTATGCACCATGAGAATTGAAGTAAAATCCTGCAGCGCTCTATGGCTGACTGGTTTCAATAGGGATTTCTAGTTTACCAGACTGAGAAAGTGATAGCTGGCTGGCAACCAACGCTAAACAAATGGCTTTGGAGTCCAAACTGCGCTGCTAAGTACAACAGTGCATCTGGGCCTACACAGCATGAGCGCGGCCAACTGCTCCAGCACTGGGGTCCTGTCAACACCGCTGGCAGTTTATTTATTGCAGCCCATAAATACGTTCGCAATTACAACCAGATTGCCGTGGAGCGCAGTTTACCCTGAGAGAGCTGCGCTTCCATCAAGCGCTGTGAGCTCCGTGACGACCGTGTCCGACTGCAGCATCCCCAGGACCGGGCTTCAGGGGAGAGGGTGGAGCCGGAGGAGAGGAGGGAAGAGAGAGGGAGCTAGAGGGGGGAGGAGGGGAGATGGGAGTGGAGCTGGATGGATGAACAGGTGAAGGGGAGATGGGAAGGGGCTCATGGTTGGATGGATGGAGAGGTAGGGTTTCAGCAATGGAGGACAGATATGCCTCGCTGACAGATTTGATAGGCGGTGGGGAACAGGTGGAAGGCCAGGACTGGAGGGCGGAGGAATGATGGGTAGGACTCAGTAAGTGAATGGGTTACACACTGGCCTCCGTTCAAGTTCCACCAGTTGTTATCAGCATGTTATTATGTTTTTTTTTCCCCTTTTTCCCCTCTGTATTGAAATGTAAATGGTGCCTCTCTGCAGCTGTGGCTGGAGTGGTGTTGTTGGGGATGTGGAGGCTAAAAGCTGTGACTGCAGGCAGTGACAATGCCACATCTGGCCGAGGCTGAGGTTCTGGGGGCCCCTGTTTCATTGCTAACCTGAGAGAGCTGCCTTAGGTCTTAAAAGCAGCCAGGTCAGAGGTCACAGACAGAGCGTAAAAGATTTGATTGGGTGCGAAATTAAAGCTTGACCCCAACAAATATCAGATAATCTCATCTGCTCCCTGTGTGGGTATGGCAAAGAAGCTTCCCTTCAGCGACTTAGCTGAGACGTTTTAGGGTGCAAACATGTTTACAGACCCAGTTCTATTTTCAAAAAAAAAACAGTCAAAAATTACAATTATGTCTATTTTTATTACTGTTGCATTACTAGCGTGTTGCGTGTGATGTTGTTTACTGTTGACTGAGAGCACAGCAGAGGAATTTTACTCAGATACAGATGGCAGTGGTGTTTGCAGGGAATCAGCCTTTAGCAAATTAATCTTATTCGTTTATCTTTTGGGTCCTCCGCTGCTCGGCATTGTGATGCTCGGCGAGTTTCAGAGCTTGTTACATAATTGTCACATTTTGTGCGCTGCGCTTGAGCCGAATTAAATGCACTGATTGGCAAAGTCTTCTCAGAAAACAGCTGTTTGACAAGTCCCAGGGGCCCGAGCGGGGCCAGCGCGCGCAGCCCGAAGTCTCTTCATCCACAAACGGGCTCGGCGAGCCAGAGATGCTGATGCAGGATGCTGTGAAGAGCGGTCTGTGAGGTGCGCCGTACACCAAGACTATCCCTGCTGCCACTGGGCTGGTTCAGCTCCCAGGAGGAAGGTGGCCTTTCGTGCCTTCGCCCCAAAGTAATCCCATCCCTGTCCGTCACAGGACCGCTCTTCCCCGCCACCCTGTCACTGACCCGTGCTCAGGCCCACAGCCGGAACGCTCAGATGGTCCGGCACTTTGTCACACGCCGGTCTGCGCCAGCTGATTATGACACTTCCATTCCGCAAAGTTCCTGGAAATGTCAGCCTGTACAGTACTTTGGAGGAAGGACTGAGGTGAAGAACAGATGCGGGTCGACAGAGTGGCAGCCCTAATGGCAGCCCACAGCTGGAGGCCCTGTGTGTCCTGCTTTCTAAACAGGCCTCTGTTAACCCAAAAGCCACTCTAGGATGGGCATGAATGTATTAGAATGTAGTAGAAAATACATCATGTATATTTTACATTTAAAACGTGTTTTAAAGATGATGTGCTTTTGAAATGTGTTAATTGCACATATATTCATGAGGAAAAAAGATTTGTTCAGTGTGGCTATGATTTTGTCATATGTTGTGTGTGTGTGTGTCTGTGTGTATGTTTCAGTATTACTCCAAGGCTAATTGTTTGCTGTTCTCCCTTCTACCTCAGGCTGTGTACATGTTCTGTGCCCTGGCCCTAGTTTGTGATGACTACTTTGTTCCCTCTCTGGAAAAGATCTGTGAGGTCAGTCCATGGCACGCGTGCATACACACACACACACACACACACACACACACACACACAGACACCCACACTTGCACGCTTGATCGGGATGTGCCTGTGGCCGCTGCTTCATTCACTCAGTGTGAAACGGCAGCAGTAAGCAGCAGCACTCTAGTAGAGTGAGCAGGTTAACCTACGGCAGTCAGAGTGCTTAGCACTCAGGACAGGAAGTGCCCAGGGCTCTCAGTCAAGCGCAGCGCGACACACTGTACACCGCTCAAAAGAATCCCGACCGACCGTGTGGAAAACGAGGGGGGATGAGAGGCAGGCGTCCAGCCCTGGGTTTGTAAACGTCTTGCAAATGTGATGTGAGTACTGCATGTGCTGTGCTGCTCCTGAGAACGGCCTCCTCTGTCCCCAGCGCCTGCACCTGAGCGAAGACGTGGCGGGGGCCACCTTCATGGCCGCCGGCAGCTCCGCTCCCGAGCTCTTCACCTCCATCATCGGTGACGTACTCCTGCCTCTTGCCCCCCTCCCCCAGGCACCCTTTACAAAACTAGCCGAGCATTTATCGTAGGAGAGGATGTTTTCAAAAGGGTTCCGTGAGGATAACAAGAGAACGCCGAGTACCACTTTCCTACAAGAGCCACTCTCAATATCATCTCATAAACAGCGATTTGAGTTCTTGGCAAAGACAACAGTGAAAAGTAGAGCACTCAAGTCTTGTTGTTTTAAGAAAAATGAACATTAATTTTGCCCCTCATTGTACTGATCTCTAGTAAAGATGTGGCTAATCATTAAAAAGCTCTGACATACTGGCTTCATGTGAAATGGTGTTTTTAGGCAACCTTTATGTACCCACCTGTAATACTCCCAACACAAATGTGCAGGTTAAATAACAAGGAATTTCCTGCCAATACCGTTATTTTCAAAAAGACTGTTAACAGCTTTCTAAGTCGTGGCAGTCGTGGCAGCAAATCCAACAGCATATATACATTTTATCTGAAGTGATTTGCAGTCTTGTTTCAATATTGATGTTTAGAGTGGGTATATAAGTTAGTTTCAGTCAATACATTCAGAAAATATCCACAGAACATTAAGTATTTTCAATATTTATTGGTAATAGTTTTCTGTTTTCTGGTGTGCTATGCGCTCCAGTTTTGTTCTTAACAAATGTACTAGGCTTAGTTAACAATGGACAAATTGTATGTTCAATGAAACTGAAACCCTGTTGATTTGTTTGTATGACTGTGGCGTGTGCATCTGTCCACTTGTAACAGGCGTGTTCATCACTAAGGGCGATGTGGGGGTGGGCACCATCGTGGGCTCAGCCGTGTTCAACATCCTCTGCATCATCGGCGTTTGCGGCTTCTTTGCCGGCCAGGTAATGAATCAGTGATTGGCAATCAGCAATCAGGGTGGGGGGGGGAAGGCTCCCCATTCACACGGATGCAGGTTTTCTGTGTTTTTTTTTTCTTTTCCATCCATCTGTTAGTAGCACCATGGCTTGCTAATGTTAAAACCCTGTCACAAACTGGTCACACACGGGTTGCCTGTGCGCTCTGCAGTACCTGGTTCAGGGACAGGGGCACCTGGGTGCAGCTTCACCAGCTGTGGGTGGTTTCCAGGTAGCCTGGAGGGAGCCTGGATTACGTGCGATGCACTTGTTGGGCTTTGTCTTACAATGGGGCTACAGGAAAGCTTACACAGGGTTGGCACTTCCACACTCATGCCTGAGATACACCCACTCAGGGCCAACGTTAAAGTGGAATCTGTGAGTTCTTGAGACTTGTTATTTATCCCTAATTTATTGTTATTTTCCCCTAATAGTATGTTAGTTGTTGTTGAGGCTGTAGTCCATTTTGGTTCAGGATTTAGAAGGATATCCTTGCTGAGTTGTGGTTCCATATTCAACACCCCTGTCCCAGACTTTCCTTCACCTGCATGGGTGAATAACCACCTCGAGGTCAGGAGTGCCTCTCACTCTGGACTGCTGTGGAGTAAACACAGCCGCTACACGGTGGCATTTTTATGTTGTGCTTCAGATGTGCGGACATTCTCCTTCACTGTGGTCAGTGTTATACGTGGGTTAGCTTGTGTCGTGAGAACAGCACTTGTGGAGAGCACTTTGGGATGAATGCACTTTCTTCTTCATCTTCTCCATCCTCATCGTGGTGCCAAACAGCCGGATTTGTTAGTATATGGTATGCTTAAATCTACAGACCATGCAAATCAGTCATTACGATTCAGCCCAGTCATTTTGCATTTTACACTTGCGAAATATGCCACATTGGAAGTGTTAAACATGAATAAAGCAAGTTGTATCTGTGATGGAATCTGTCATGTCAGAGTTTGCATGCCAGAGATAAGCTCAGCAAAAAGGACTCAAAATAGAAATTGAATACAGATTACACATTATGTAAGGAATGAACGGCGTGCCAGTGGTGTATTAAAGTCCTCTAATACAATCAGGTTTTCTGTTTTATTTAATTTATTTTGATTCTTTTTTTCTGAGTTATTGTGTTATTAATAATGTGAATGGCTGGAAAGAGCATGATGTACACTTTGTGTAATGGGATGAGCAGAGTATGTGATCCCTGGGCAACTAATAAGGAAAAGGGGTGGTTGCTTTGGGAAATAGAGGACATTCAGAGTCCTAATGGATTAAATATTAATGGAGGGACATCATCTGAGGATGATGCACTTTTTTGCAAGGAATGCCTGGCTACACAGAATTTAGAACTCGAGGCGAAAAAGCAAAATCTGTGGTATCCTGCTAAGGAGGCGCAAATGCCAAATCGTCCAACCCACTGCCAAGCACAGTCTCTCCGCCAAAAATGTCCGGCGTGTTTCTGTCTAATTCGTCAAATCTGAAACAAAATTGTTTTCAGGTTCCGGGTGTTCCAGCGTAGCGGTGCGGCAGGCCATATGGCGCAGGAAGCTGCGGCAAGCGCGGGGTCGAGAGCGGTTTTGTAAGACTCGGGGTGTGCATTTGGAACGTTTGCTGACCGCTGCCCTGTCTCCCTGCAGGCCGTGCGGCTCTCCCACTGGACGCTGCTGAGGGACTCCGCTTTCTACACACTGTCCGTGACTGCCCTCATCGCGGTGAGTGCACCCCTCGGCACAGGGGCTGCGATCCCCGGGCCCTGTCTCTGCTGCTGCGGGAGCCCCAGGCAAAACATACGGCACTGGTCATCTACCTGGGGGGGGGGGGGCGGTGGGAAGCATATTGCTACCAGAGATTTGGCTTGTCCCTGCTGCTGGAGTGGAGTGCAGCGGGCGAGAGAGAGGTATCTGGGCAGTGTCTTAATCAAGCACAGATGCACTGCTGTCAGAGCTGGATGTGCTGGGAGGAGACTTCAGCTGGTGTCTGGCTTCCTCCCTGGACCAGCAGGCTCCATGCTGCAGCTCAGCACACATATCTCTGTGAACATGCGCTGGCATCTTTACTGGGCCCTCTGGCCAACGAACTACACCGTAAGGAGAAACAACCAGAACAGCTCAATCAGTCCAGTACAGTATGGGATCTCTAGTAACTGGGCAACAGTACAGCATAGACTCCATCAAGCAAGCACTTCACGTACCTTATCTGTTGTACGTATAGAGAAACAGATCTAATTTGCCTTACCTGAAATTGAATCAGGGAATACAGAATTTCATTATAAACTCCTCATATATAAAATTTGGTTTTCCTGACAGACAGCTGGCATTGTGGATTACCATTGCTGTAGAGTGATTAATTAAATTGATCCAACAGATAGGCAGTATCTGAGGGTTTCTGCTGAGCAGCCACAGTGCATTCCGCTGCCATACAGTAGATTACCTCCAGTCTGGAGTTTAGTGAGAGATCCCTCTCTCCGGCTCGCTTTGAGTCTTGAGTTTTTTTCTTCTTGGGGACCTTGGAAACTGGAGCAGGTCTGCCACCTGGTGGTAGTGAGTTGACCTTACACAGCTGATCCCTCAAAAAAGTACAGAGGGTAGTGTCAGCAGTGAATGTCTCCATTTAGAATAATATATTACCACGAAAGAACTAAATAGAATAAAAATTTCATTTTCACAGTTATTTATTTCATCTCAATCTCAAGTGTTTCTGATTAAAGATATATCCTGTTGAAAATCAATTTTTGGAGAGAACTCAGGCCTAAATCAGAAGTGTTCCCTTCTAATGAGAAAATATTCAGTTATGAATAAATATGAATCATTTCAAAGATACCTGTTGAAGATATGTGTGGAGTGACGACACAGTGTTGTGTGTGGAACAGGTCAGTAGTTCTATCTGTGCAGTGGTGTCATTCCTGGATGGCTCACCACTTCCTGCTGGTGTCCTAAGCGGCTTGCACAGCACGGAGACCCACTGCATTTTGCTTTTTTCATTTCTCTATTCTGCACTTTCTCTTCATTCTTTTATTATTAGCTTTTATTTTCCATTCCTTTCCCTTCCTCTCAGTGTGTTGAACATTCGAACCCTGTCTCTGCCCACACACACACATACACACACACACACACACACACATACTCTGCTAGTGTAAACAGTGAGAGCAGTGAGTGGGTCTGGGGGAGAGGCCTGCGGGGCAGAGATGGAGCTGGCTGGGTTTTCTCTTAGCTCAGCAGGGGGGGCAGCAGTTCCCTGAATCATTTGCCTTTAGCCCACAAAGCATGTTTACATGGGGAAACGAACATAAGCTGGAGTTGTGTGGCCACGAGCGATTGGCTTTAATGCTTCCCTCTCTGCTGCGCTGGGGACCACTAGGCCCCATAGCAAATGTTCCCGATTTTATAAAAAGTTTGCCTGGATGTGCACAACAAAAGCCTGCTTTTCAATGATATAATCAGTACTGCTCATCCTTGGAAAGGATGGAGTGACTGGCATGCTGTGTTATGTCTCTCTGTATTGATCATACTTTGTTTCTCTTTCTCTTGTAGTTTATCCATGATGAGAAAGTGTCCTGGTACGTATTGGCTTTCCATTTTGCACTATGTGTTGAGGCAAACCTGTTCTTGCCCAGTTGTAGTAAAAAGGAAGAGAAGTCACACTGCGTGGGTGAACCTCAAGGTTTCGTCGGTAAAAGGCAGCGCAGCACGCTCTGCTTCTGTGACCCCTGAATTGCTGACATTACCATTCCACCTTAAATTTCTTTGTCTCTGCTGTCATTTGATGTGAAGTTGACCAGCGTGTCATCACTGTATCTCCATGAAAGTCTTTAAGGAAGCACATCTTTCCTTTTAGGTGGGAGTCCCTGGTCTTGGTTCTGATGTACCTGGTTTATATCTTGATCATGAAGTAAGTTTGTGCCATAACTCTTCCAAAGTAGAAATTCTCCACCTCTGAGACCTAGCACCCGAATGTAACGTTTTTCGGATTTTAAGTGTGTAGAAGCCCATGCATAGGATATCACCTCAATGTGTTGTGTACATAACCTGACTGCGCTACTCTTTCTCCATCCTCTGTTCCTGCCATATGTCTGTGCTGCACATGAAGGTTCAACTCCAGGGCACAGCGCTATTTCGAGCGGCAGAAGAAGAGCACCGTGAACCTGGCCAACGGTACAACGAGCAACGCGGACTTGGACGATGCTAACTGCGATGCTACGGTGGTGCTGCTAAAGAAAGGTAGATACCACCCAATGCTGCTGTATGTCCACATCTCCACCCATATGATGTATAGCCGGGATACTGCTTTTTTACATTCATAATTCATAATTTTCACATTCATTATTGTTATACTGTCTATTAGGAGACGTATGCAGTACTGAGGAATTTGGGCACACCCGTGTAAAACAATTAAAACACACAAATCTACATGAAGGCTGTGCATCCATGTGTGTGTGTATGTGTGTGTGTGTGTGTGTGAGTGTGTGTGAGTGTAAGTGTGAGTGTGTGCTCATGCGCCTGCACATATGCACCAAGTGCATCTTAGTGTAGGTACCAGCGTGTAGGTACCAGTGAGCATGTGTGAAAGTACATGTGTTCCTGTGTGCGTGCTCTGGCTCCCCGTAAGACCCTTTGTAAAGGTTTCCCTGGGGATGAAAGCTGGAGCTCCTGCAGTCGTGGAGGGAGTTGTGAAGAGAGAATAAGGTTTAAAGGCTGCACCTGCTGCCCCTGGAGGAGAGCCTCTCCATGTGTAGCTCTCCTGTCAAGCTGTTATGCTCCTCAAACGTTCCCCACCGCGGCACACCTCACACCGGACACCGACTCCCCTGTGTCCTTACAGACAAAACGTGCTGCAGGCTCTGTCAGCCCTAATGACTGCCATGCTCTGTAAAAGATGAAACTGGAACGTGAGACTGTCACATATTATAACAGTGTGTTTTGGGCAGCGCTGCAAGGATTCGGGTAGTATCATACAGTGAACGCGAGATTGTGAGTGCGTTTTAACTGTTCATCTAAGTAGTAGTTTTTGGCTTCCCCTATTAGCTAGCTGCTGATACATGTGTTAAGTGAACAGGGCATTTATTGGATGTGATTGCCCATTGTTATGTTTTTAATAAAACGCTCTCCTTCAAGTCCTCAAATACATATATACAACTGTATTACATTTGATGACTTCCATAGTAGAGAATGGACAGTAAATTGGTGTGAAATGCTAGTGAAGTACCACCTCCTCAACACTATATAATGAAAACCCTGCCCTTTTCAGATGAACTCCTATTTACAATGGATACAGTTACCCAACCTGTCTGATCCAATGCATCTGTCCAGTCCAGTTCAGACAGGCCATGAACAGCCAAGTGAAGACAAGGCATTAGTGAAGGTTGAATTCTTCTTAAAGGAGCTCTTAAAGGAATTCAGGAACTGCATCTCATTCACATTAATGGAAGGGGAGCACACATACATCAGAGGGGGCAAGATGCATACAAGAAGAGGTTTCAAAAAATGCAGAACATGAAATCCATGTTTGTAACTATAACATAGTTAGCTAAAAATAAATGTTCTTTTGGAGTGATTTGAGTGGGTGGTCTATGTTATTTTATTTATAAAATGTAATTAGCTGGCGGCAATTAAATGAAAGTGAAAGTGTTGACATGGCCTTGACCTCTGTTGTTTATGGCCCTGTGTTATTATGGGCTCCTCATGATGCGTGTCTGTGTCTCCTCCCTTCAGCTAATTTCCACCGCAAGCCCTCTGTCCTGATGGTGGATGAGCTGCTGTCAGCCTACCCTCATCAGCTGTCCTTCTCCGAGGCCGGCATGCGCATCATGATCACCAGCCATTTCTCTCCAAGGACCCGCCTCACCATGGCCTCCCGCATGCTCATCACAGAGGTGAGGAGCCACACTTGCTGTGGCAGCCGTCAGCTGTGTCCCTCTCATCCTGTCCCTTAATGCCCTTAACCTTAATATGTCCCTTAATGACTTAATTACACTCGGAGGTGGACACTCTTGGAGATGGGGTTTTAGGGATTTCTCCCAATCAGACCGGTGTCTTTCAGGTGACAACTATAGACGTGTGTGATTCAAACTTCTATCCAAGCTGCAAATCTGGTTAAGTTATTTAGGCCTGAGTTGGAAATGAAGACCAGGAACTCCTGGATCTCTGCTGGCCAGCACTGTATCAGACCAGCAGCTGATCTTGCTGTCACTGGTTAGTAGCTGAGAAGGGGAAGTTGTTAAAGTTATTAACATTACTGCAGGAAATAAAGTTCAGTGATTTGAAAGATGCTGCTTTTCTCTGCTAGGCGTTTTTGGCCATTTTTGATTTATATGATTATTGACTGCTTTATCTGCGTGCCTGCACCTTCAGAGGCAGCGGCTGATCAACAGCAGATCCTTCACCAACGGAGACTCAGAAGTGGCAGTGAGGGTACCGGGAAGGCGAGGCGTGGAGAATGGGCTGGGCGGAGCCGAAAGGGGGTTCAATGGGCGAGGAGGAGGGCGGGGAGAAGACGACGGAGGAGGGGTGGAGGCCGGGAACGACACAGAGAATGAGAATGAGGACAACGAGAACAACGAAAATGATGAGGAAGAGGAGGAGGAAGAAGAAGAGAATGAAGGACCTTACCTACCCTTTCATCCCCCAGGTACATTTCAGTAGGGGTGATTAAACACTGTCTCCAGTGGCTAGCTATGATAGGGGTATCAAAATTAGAAAAAACAAGATGAGGGCAACTAATTTAAGTCATAATCCTGCTCTCCAAATTCCTGTCAGATAAAATCAGCACTTACTTACTCAGATGCACCATTGCAGCATGAACATTCCGGTAACTCCTCTAGGAATAAGCACATGAAAAACGCAGAAAATGTCATTAACCCGTTATTAACACAGTAGCCACTAACCGTCACTAACAGACTACCTCATTAAACAGGGCGAAGTTAGGGTGTTCCCACATGTGAGCAGACACAAACTCTTAGTTTGCAGCTAAGACAACTGAGTGGCTGTGGGGGAGCAGCAGGGGGGTGCGTGTGAGTGGCCCCAGCTGTGTGACCTCCGACCTCTCACGGCCCGCGGGGCCCTCTCTGCTCTGCTGTGTGTGTAGCTGGGGCCTGCAACAAGCTGAAGTGGCTGGGCGTGTGGCCGCTGTGCCTGCTGCTCTTCTGCACTGTGCCCAACTGTGCCAACCCACGCTGGGAGCGCTGGTTCATGGTCTCCTTCATCACCTCCACCCTGTGGATCGCCGGCTTCTCCTACATCATGGTTTGGATGGTGAGGGGACGCTGATTGGAACATTCATCCACCTCATGGATGCTTATCCCCGGCCATAACCGCTGTTTCAGTTGTAAAACTGACCCTGATCTCTCTGTCAGCCCTAACCGTGACCCTAACCCGGGCCTCAGTCCTAACACTGGTCCTAACCATTCCCGTAGCCCTAACCATGGCCTTAATCTCAGTCTTCACCTTACATTTACAAGAACCTTCATCTGTGTCCATGACTTTGTCATCTACTTTATAGTAAGAGGGGGCATTTTTTAAGAGGTTCACCATGGGGGGGGGGGGGGGGGTATTTTAAAATACTACCAAGTATTTTGCTGTCTCTTGTAGCCATGTGGACTCAGGTGTCTGTTTTGTTGAAGGTGACAGTGATTGGGTACACACTGGGCATTCCTGATGTCATCATGGGCATCACCTTTCTGGCAGCTGGCACCAGTGTTCCTGACTGCATGGCCAGTCTCATCGTGGCACGACAAGGTAAGCACATGTGGCTCTTCGTTTGTAATATTACGTTTATATCCTCTCTCTCTCCGGGATTTCACCTTAGGTTGTCTTCTTAGTTATACAAATGAAGTGATTTTTTAAAAATATGGGTGCTGTAATAAAGGTAAAGGAAAACATGCTGAATTTTAATGGAAATTCATTCATAGATGCATATGCCTGCTGTGAATCTGTTGAAGAGGGGCACATATATTTCAAATGCCAAACAGTTTATGATTGGGAAATTGTATTATGAGATTTATTTTGGGGGATATGACAATTGAACACATGACATCTGAAGGTGTAGGAGGTGTATACTTTTTAGGATCTAAAAATGTTAAACTGTCAAGTCTGAAACCTATGGTGGTAACAGAGATTTCAACTCAATGGAATATCTGATACCCCGATGGGTCTTTTCTGATCCGCATGGTCATGCAGTTATCCCGAAGCAAGTCCTCTGTTTCCTTCAATGGATCAGCGCTGACTTTGAAATGCATTCTGTTCCACTGTGCCATGAGTCTCCTGTTCTGTGAACTCCTGGCAGCGATCGCAGCGCTCATGAGTATTTCTAAGTGGCTCCTGTGGCCGACATCAGCTGATCAGTTGTGAGAAAGGGAACAGGCTTTGAAGTCATGTCACCTGTAGGCCTGTCACTTGCCAGCACCGGAGACAGACGGCGTGGCACATGCCATCAGACCTCCTGCTTTCATCTTTGTTTACCTTGCACGCTCCCCTTTCTTCTTCTGTCACTTCACTGTTTTCCTTCTCAAAGGGGGGGGGGGGGGGGGGGGGGAACAGGGAAGAACTGCATTTGTAACAAGTTGTTCCTTTTTGTTGTTCCTCTTCTGCTGAGACTCTAACAAATGACCCAGATTTTCTCTTATGCTTATGATATCCGTCATCACGAGCGGTTCCAAGTGAACCAACAGCACTGACTGACACCTTCCTGCCTCTCTCCTCCCTCCAAGGTCTGGGTGACATGGCCGTCTCCAACTCCATTGGCAGCAATGTGTTTGACATCCTGGTGGGGTTGGGTGTGCCCTGGGCCCTGCAGACCCTGGCCATAGACTACGGCTCTTATGTAAGTGACCACTACGTCTTCTGGCAGTGTCGTCCGCTTGGTTTAGCTCTGTCTTCTTGCCAGGAAAGCACATTCCTACACCTTAGAGTTACCGCAGTACCACATCTCCCAATAAAAGAAGCAAAGGCAGACCGCTGAAAACCCAGCTGCAGTTAAAGAAATCTGTGACTCAAAGCAGATGTCTAACCAGTACCTGGGTGCGCTAACCAGCGCTGGGGTGCAGAGATAAAGCATCCAAGATGGGATCAAATGTCCTGTAGAATATGAGGGCAGGAGGAGAGTATGGCTTTCTTGTGCAATTATTTTTTGACATTTTAGTAATATATGTTATCTAGTACCTGTTAAATTCTTTATGCTCGTGTAAGTACAATATAACGTTAGTCCTATTCACCTGAGAAAGCTTTTGTGGACTCTAACTTTAAGGTGAGAGAGGTGAAAATGGATAAACTTTTAAATAGAAAGACAAAGTAAAAAGCATCCAGGGGCATTATAACTTTGTGTGAACACCTGTTGGACAACACGGCGGTCCAGCCTTGCTAAATTGAATGCACATGTCAAACTCTGAGGCCGTGAGGGGAATGTATTAAGGCAAATATGTGCCAACTCTTGACTGAAGTGTTTGCTGAGCTTCTCATATTTTCAGCTGTGAAAGCTCTGACTTTGCATGAAAACAGGGTATTGCGGAGAGCGTGTAAATATATGATGTGCAGAGTCAGGAGATCGCCTGACCTGTCTGTGCTCTCTGTTTGAGGAAGGACACCACTGGTTGCTTTGTTCCCCTTGTTTTACAGTGAACATCACGTTATTCAGTTTTCCAGCCCTTTCCTGCAGGGGGCAGCAGAGCTCACATATACATACAATATGGTATTAGTACAGCTGGCAGTACATTTACTTTTAGTCATTTAGCAGATGATTTTATCCAGAGTAATGTTCAAAGCAAGTAGTGGCAGTAATATGTGACTACTGCATCTTCTGGTGGTGTTATCTACTTGGTTTAGCTCTGTTTTCTGCCAGGAAAGCACATTCCTATGCTTTATAGGTACCGTAGTTCCGCATCTCCCAATAAAAGAAGCAAAGGCGTACCTCTGAAAACCCAGCTGCAGTTATGGAAATCTGAGACTCAAAGCAGATGTCGAACCAGTACCTGAGTTTTTGGTTATGTTCCAGCTGTGGAATGCAGAGTTAAAACAGTATGTGTAGTATTTAATAATATATTTTTCCACTTAAGGAAACACAGCATATCCACTGTTCTTTGACTAACTGACATCACTCTTTCTTGGGAAGCAATGAAAGTAAAGCACCTGTGTCACACCCAGGATGTGTGGGTGTTGGCCTACTGCTGCCTAATACCTTAACTAGTACTCCAACCCACCACTTGCTGACAAGTATAATTATTAACTTCTGGAAAATATGCATTTCTATAACACCCTTGTTCATTGCTCTGTTATCTTCTGTGTTGTCCTTTTCTGTAGTCTACACCTTTTCTGTAGTCTAGACTTTTACACAACAGATCAGTGCATTGCCTTATACTTCCATTCCTGACTTCCTTGCCTAAATTGCAGAGCGTTTTTAAAATAATAGGTGTGAGATATGGGGACTGGATAATCAATTTCATCATTATGCGGAAACTTGCCTAACTGATGTAATATTCCAGGGTCTTCATGTCAGATACTTAAGTATCACGTTTGAATTCTGTTTTACCTCTGCAGATTCATTTGAACAGCAGAGGACTTGTCTTTTCTGTGGGACTTCTGCTGGCGTCAGTATTCCTCACAGTAAGTGCTGGAAGTAATAACCAGCAACTTCCTTCTCAACTGTAGGCCGCTGCCCTACTTACCTTACCAATAACGTTGAGCTTGCTGTTGACTGCTGCTCTGTCTGTACACCTCTGTCCTCTGTCTTTGATGCTGATCTCCCTTAAAGTCAGGAGTGTTGACTTAAATTAATGGCAGAAAGGACATGTAGATAGATTGAGAGATATTACCTAATGGGTTACATCACAGCATGCTGAGTGGTAGCTTATATGGCTGATCCACGCTTCCACCAACCCTCCCTCCTTCCTCCCCAGGTTGTGGGCGTGCACTTGAACAAATGGACCCTGGACCGGCGACTGGGCCTCATATGTCTGCTGATGTACGCCGTCTTCCTCTGTTTCTCCATCCTCATCGAGTTCAACGTCTTCACCTTCGTCAACCTGCCCATGTGCCGCGAGCTCCTCTGATACCCCAGGAAGACGGCGGCTCGCGTCTCCCTCCGGCTTGCGCAGATTTCCCTTTTTTATTTAAATTATTCGATTTTTTTTTATTATTATTTCTATTTAACTTTTGGTGCAATACGAACAAAGGCTCTGTGTGCCTGTTTGAGGGAGCTGCAGAGAGGAGGAAGGCAGGGGGATATCTGTGACTCTTGATGAGTAAACACACTCAGACAGGACAGAAACACAAAGATATTTTTGTTGACTACTGCCTGCTTTGATGTGAACAGGATCCTTTTGGAGTTTTGTATGGGTGAATCCACCTGAATTATTACTACCATTAACACTATTGTATTTTGTAAAGAAATTTGTTTTATTAGCTGCTACCTGGCTGGTGAAGAAGCTGGACTGAAGAGAATGCCCTACTGGATTATCATTTTGATGATGATTTTTATTATTGATGCTTATCACTATTTTGTGTTTGGGGAATTTACTAAGACTAAGACTAAACTTTGGGACTAGATGAAAGGTACAGGTGACCTGATGTATATATCTGTTGTTGGCGATGATGTGGTTGAAGTTTCAACTCCAGATCCCTCTTCTTGATTGGGGCCCGTCCAGCCCTTCCTTCGCATGTTGCCAGTGCAGATGAGCCAGGGTGCAGGGGTATTCCAGGTAAAATGCCAGGGCTTTCTCTTTGTCTTTCTGTCACTGGGGTGAAGAACCTTTCTGTCCACTGAATTTAAATCATTCATGGTCAGTCAAACGATGGAGCACGTGTGCACCCATCTGTATGCATATGGCTAGATCTTGCTCAGAACAGAATAAAGGCCCTTTTTGATTGTAGTAATGAGGAAAACATCACTACTTTGTGGTTCTGAGACTAGGCATACCAGTGTTGGATGCTACATCCTGCTTTTTAAATGTTTGCTACCTGCCCCAAAGCTGCTGGCTGTAAGAAGGAGCTACATCGTGGCTGATAATGTGGATTGCACATTATCCTGCTTACACATTTTTTTTTTTTTTTTGGCTTTCATTTCCTGTGTATGTTGTGAGGCATAGTATTTATTTATCTATTGACCACTATTCACACTGTATGCAGTGGTCTTGCTTGCTTTTGATTTTTTTTTTTCCAGAAATACTTAATCTACCCAAAGCTGTCCCAAAGAAGAGATCACTCTGGAGTCTCAGTCCAGCACGGTCACTTTATTGTACAGAGCTTGTTGTACGACTCTTTTGTACTACATCCTGGGTTCTCTTGTTGTTGACTGTTTAGTGGCCCTATTTTGGCTATTTCCTCACATAATTTCTAACTCAACCAGCATTTTCTCTATTTTCACAGTTAACTGTTAACTGTCGAGATGATCTACTTAAAGGTCAGCTGGATTCCAGTTATAACAATTAAGAAAGGCAAAGTTGCGCACTGAATTGGCTGTTGGGCATCAGCTAATAGCCTTGTTCCATGAAGGGCTTGCTTACTCCTGGAGGGTTGTGAGTTGTGGTTTGAGTGCAATAACCCCAATGGATCTGGTAAAATGGAGCAGGTCTCACTTTGAGGACTCTGGACTAGCCTGGTTAGAAGGCCATTTTTTATGTCTTCAGCCTTGGGTCAAGAGTTCACAATACATTACAGTGACAGAAATTAGACCACTCTACTGATCACAAAACAAAACACTCAAGGTAACTTTGATCCTCGAGGTAAGAACCCTATTTCAGGTATTTGTTCGACAACAATCATGTCGAGCTTGGAGAACACCAAACTTCATGTTTGCTCCATCACAGTCTAATGTGGGCCAGGTGTCTGGTATTGAACGAGCCCGGAACACGACTACTGGGGTTCTGCAAGAGCAGGGTTCAGAGCTCCATGTGAGCTCAGTGGACTTTCCCCTGGAGAGGCAGTCATTTCGCTAGGCCACACTGAGACACTCGCGGTGGGCATTGACACAGAGTTGACCAAAGGCCTCTTCTTATTCTTCTAATGGCGGGAGATGGGGACTACCTAGCGGGCATTTCTGCTGACATCTGGACAATGACAGGGTCCCAGGAACTGAGCAGTATGTGGCGAAGGCTCTTCTCTTTTATTTCTGTCCAAAAGGAATGGCTGCCACTGCATTGGACTTGCTTATGAGACATAACATTGATTATTTAAGGACATTTGTGTTACGGAAATTCTAGTCTCTACTTTCTGTCTTTCAATTAAAAATGAGTTATTTGAAGAAATTAATGCTGGGTAATGTTTTGGCTGTGCAGCATATCTACAAATATATTAGCTGTTTGGTGGATTTCCTAGTCCATTGGCACATCTCTGGGGAACAAGGTTGTCCTATAAACTGAGTGACACAATTAAGTTATTGTTCATACTGTATCTTAATTTTAGAAATTTAGTTGGATAATGATCTGATCTTTAAAGGTATTGCTGAAAAAAAGTGTTTTTTATATGACAAAGTGATTATTTGTAATTTGTAATGCACATGTTTAGAAATGTTTTCTGCTCAATGGTAGTATGTACTTTGAAACAATTACTGCTTGTGTCCTTTTGTAGTGTTTTATAGACAACTTCGATCTTCAGCTGTTACCATCTTTATGAAAAAGTAGTATTATGTCAATATATAGTCAAATATGAAATTCAAAATATAAGTACATTTTAAAATATATGCCAAAATATACAGTATATATTTATAAAATGTATCAGTTATTGTCACTTTCATTCATGTAAAAAGCAGACTATATAATTTTATGTAGATGTACAGCATATTTAAAACACATTTAATATCACAATGTAATCTACAGTGTGCAAAAAAATATTACAGTTACATGTATGAAAGTGCCAATAATCAATATGTTTTCAAATGTATCTTGTATATTTTGAAATATATTGAAAATAGGCTGTTTATATTTTGTAGTTTAAGGTTAAACATTTTCTTACCAGATCAATTTAACTCATTGTTTTTTTCTCAAGGGCACTGCTGATGTTTTCTGTAGGTTGTACTCAGCACTTACTACAACACATATTTCCAAATCATGTGAAATATATTATAGGTAAAATTCTGAATGTTAAAAAATAACTCTTTACCCCTGTATTTAAGATCTAATGGGTGGAATAGATAACTTCATCTCTGAGTGGCAATCACGTCTTTCCTCTCCAAAAAAGGAAGAAAAATCATGCAAGTATGGCAAGAAAGTTGAAAGGCTAAAACCTGTTGCAGAATGCTCGGTGTGTCTGACTGACAGTCAGTTATTGTTGTTCTTTGCGTTTAATATCAGTTTTGATAAATAATCCGTAATGCATGTGGGATGCCCTGGGAAATAATAATGCACTTGAATCCTCTCATGTAGCAATAAGAGATTTAATTTCACTCTGTCTTATTAATATTGGTATCATCAATCAAGCACATTGAAATAGACTGCATCCCTCCAGTTTGGACATAGTGTGCTGTCTTGAAGTGGGGTTTTTCAGGATCAGCTGGAGGGAGGCCTTACAAATTATGAACAATATATTACTCTATTCCAGTTGTAAGTAAACACTCTTCCTCTTGTCTCATGGTCCAAGAGGCTCTGAGACACCTGGTATGTGTCGTTATACAGTGTAAATCTGTAGAATGTACAGCATTATGGTTTTGAATTGTCACTCGGTTTTATGTATGGTTGTATATTTTGGCCTGGTCCATTGTTGTCGTCCTTCAACCTTTATTGTAATTGCTGTTGAGATGTTGCATTTGTTCAAAAGAAAAACACATTATTGAATATTAAAATATAGACAAGGTTTAACATTCAGTCTCTTGAAGCCAATTTGCAAAATGTGACACATTTCAAAGATTATTATTTTATAGCAAACTTAGAAGTTTTACACTTGAAGATGCAGTATTTTTTATGGTTATTACAGGCCATTCATACTGTCTGTCAGCCTAGACCAATTTCACACACACAAGTGAAATCTTTATTATATAATAAGTTGAAGATATGTAGAGTATTTTACTTCTGTCATTGCTCTGATACATAAAGCCCCAGAGCCACAGTACTCAAAATTTTTGTCCCTGCTTTTATATTGTTATTATGCAGCAGTAGCTGGTGCAGGTAAAAGTATTGCCCCCTCATAAAAATGTATTCAAGATAAAGAGTAATTAATAATTACTATTACATGTGCTTGTCACTTGAATAGGTTGCATGCTACACAGTTCCTTTAATTCAGTACTAATTTTGATTTTAAGGAATAGATGTTTCTGAGAAGTCTATCAAACCTCTGATCCCAGAAGTAATAATACAGTAGATTGTCACTTATCAGTGATACGGCTATAATACTGTTTCTTGCAGCTGTTTGCATCATCAGTTATTTTAATCTATACATATCCGGACATTTCCAGTTAAATTGGTGGGATTCAGCAGTAACTCTACTGGGTAATATAACTTACATATATGACATTCTTGAAGTACAACTGCCTTTTTCTTTAGATGTTCTGTCTTGCACAAAACATGTTTTAGTATAATTTGTGATATTCACAGTTGATATATATATATATATATATATATATATATATATATATATATATATATAAAATATTCTCTGTGTATCATTGGTATTTTGTTCTTTTGAAATTTTTGAAAATTATTGATTTTGCATAGATATGATCTAGTCTGTTCTTTTGCACTTGTCCATTGTGTTAAAAATTGCGATAGATCACCTTCCAGTCATAGACAATGGTTGACTCGCATGGTGAAATTTTAATATAAAAATTTATTTATTTATATTCAAATAACACTAGATAGCAATGATAGTTTTGGGGCATGGGACATATCAGGACGTGGTTTTACACAGTGGTGCATGCTTTCAATTGGATTTTTGCTGGGTCCTTGCTGATACACAGTAGGTGTACAGCTAAAGCCTGAACAGATCCATATCAGTAGCACAGTACTGGAACCTGCGCTGGAAGTATGGAACAGAATTTTATTTTCCTTCATGTACCATATGGTTTTGTTCAGATCTCTCATTTGTGAATCTGACCTTTGCCACCTACCATAAGCATAAATAAAAACAACCTTGCTTAAGGTCAGGACAGAGGTGACGTGTCGCCTTCTTTTCAATGTGGGGTCTCTATCAGAAAAAGTCGGGTAAGGGGGCAGTGGAAAGATGTTTTAATGAAAACTGCGCCCACTGCACAGGAGAAGTCACATCCCGTCACCATCATAATGGGAGGTATTGACCTCAAAGGATGCTGAAGGAGCATCTTGCATTGTATGGAGTTCGGCCACCCCCCACTGTTGAAGTCGGGATTAACAGTAAAAAGAAAAAAAAAAAACTACACTAACTGGGAAATCGAGTTTTATCAATAAGAGAGATTAACTGGAGGCCAGGTACAAAGAACTTTGCAGCAGTCTGTATAAATGATTATTTGTTTTTGTTTTTTTGTTTTTCATATTTGCAGTTCAACCAGTTGCCTCATATGAAAATCTGAAGACAATTTAAATACTCGTGTGTTCATTGTTAGGCTTATTTAGCCAATCACATTCTCTGATATAATCACAGGCTGTGTCATGATGTTGCTCTCAAACCTGCGTCCCACTTGTTCTCTGAAAGTATACTATCAGAGGGCTTTTATCAGCTACTGAAGAAGAAAATGAGGATTCAGTAAGGAGACATTTAAAACCATCATTAACATTCACTGCCCCAACACACCCGCAGGGCTGCGGCTTTCTCATCCCTTTCACTCACGTCATTGTGCCCAAATTCCTGCCCACAGCACCTATATGGATGACTCTTTTCATCCAGCTAGCCTGTCCTTACACGTAGCAGCCATTCTGTCTCCATGACACTCCTCTCTGGTCCTTTGGTCACTGTTGTCCCAAAGTCGTGGTACATTTTAATAATTAATGGTGAAGGAGTCCGTTGGATCCAAAGCAAAGTAATTATAAAGTATTGTAATTAAACATTTAAAATGAAGAGAGAACAGTGTTGTCTCTGGCACTTGTTTTATCGTTATACTTAAAATGTCTAGTATAGTTCACCTTAGGGCCAAAATTCTGAGCTCCTTTAGTTTGTTATTTTCTATAAAGAAATCACCCTCGGATTGATTTGGCCCCTGAGTCTGTTCATCATTCTTGCTAGACTTTGTTATGAGCCACGTAATATCAGACTTTTCATTCAAAGTGCAATTCAGAGTTTGCAGACTGATGACTATTATTGTCATACACAGTCTATTGCATTTTAACATTTGATTTTTTTCACATGTATGTATTTTAAATGTAGTCATTTTTTATTAAAGTGTGAAGTAACTATTGAGTAATAAACATTTGTATTTCCCTTGGGGTAAAATCTATATCTATGTGTTTTCTGATAATAAAGTATTTTGGGGTTAGAATTGCAGTATTTATACATTGAAGTGTGATTATTCAATGTTTGGCAAAGGAATTAAACCACAACTCTGGCTCAGGTCAATTCCCCTTAAAGCTCAACAAGAATGCACTGAGTAATGTGGTGACACGAACTGAAGTGTGCTCTATCTAAAAGAAAGCTGTGGTGTGAGCCAGGACTGTAATATCACCGAGTAGAGTATCAACGCATGAATCATTTGTCCAACACTCCATAAACAGCCGTGGAATGATGGCAGGTGAAAATAGCTAGCTCACAACTGAACTTATGAGCACGGTAGAGATAAAAGGCTAAGGATGTCGTACACCTTCTTACTCATTAATTCCCCAAAACTGTAGCCCCAACTCATGCCTTCAGAGCTTCAAGGAGGCTGAAGTGATATTAAGTAGTTATTGTCATGGCAATTGAAAAATTACTGTGACTAGTTCATTGTATTTCATTCTGACGTTGCATTTTGTTAAATATTTTTTCCTTTCAAGTTGATGTTCTAACCTGATTTACAAGAACATTATAAGGTGTATTGTTTAAACTAATTTATCTGTTAAGAACGTGATTTTATGGTGGTTTATTTGTAATAAATGGAATATTGCACTGAAGTTTTCCTGATTAGGGAACAGAAGAAAAAATGTAAGACTGCATGTGGGTGCATCTGGGATAGTCATTTTATGATTTTTGTGTATATATTTGAGGATTTGAGGACACTGAATGCACGGTATTGATGATGTTGTATATAGTAGAGGTATATAGCATAATAGATGGAAATAAAGAATGTTTAAGACATTTCTAAAACAGAAAATAATAATTTTTCAGTATGTAGAATGTCAGTACAGTATACTAATAGTTTTGGGGGAAATTTGTCATTTTACTATTATGTTTCTTTGCAACTGTGAAAAACAAAGAATTAATTGTTTGTGAATCTTAATTTTCTTGAAGACTCCTGAATCACTTTGTTTCTCAGTGAGGTTCCCAAGAAGGGTGAGGGGGGGGAACACTGCATTCTCAGGGGTCTTCCAGCAATAAACTGATTTACACACTGACTCACTGTGTCTTGGGTTAAATTTATTCAGGCAAAATAAAATGGCTTTACTGACTTTGCAGATGGCAGTTAATGGGTACTATGAGTGCAAGATATAAGTAACCTACATATCGTTGTTATGCTTCTCTTACAATTTTGCTGTCATTTTAAAATGCACTTTTTATTCCTTTGAAGTGTTCATTTGCATCAAGAACACAAGTCATATCTCAAGTCCATGGCAGAAGTAAGAATCCAAAGCAGTAGCTACATCACAGAACGCAAGCAGCTGACACATATAAACCTGCATTGTGGGTAAAACACTCCGAAGTGTCCACTGATAATCATTGTGAGAATCTGAACATGAGAAAAAAAGAGAAGAAGCAAGCCTATTTTCTGTTAGGAACCCTCCAACACATAATTTCCAGTTCTCAGAGCAAGTTTTCACTCCATTAAAGGAGCTGGCAAGCTGTGAGGCCCAATTCCATGTTGGCTCAACGCTCTGCAGTCATTTCCTAAACTTTCCTAAGGATTAGTGCCCAACATTCCACTAAATGTTCACATGCAATGATGTTGCTCAAGAAGAGAGCCAGCCTTGGAAATTCTACTTCTCTTGCATCCAAGACAGCCCAGCTGTCCAATTTTCTGTCAGTATTTCACTGTGAAACTGAATTCAACGTGTGATTTATTTTCATATAGTGCCTTCTTAGAACAAGAGAGAAAATACTGGGTGAAAGCAAAACATTAATGATGTGTGGTGTGGATGTGTTTTCATTAACATTGGAACTCCTTCAATCCCACATGTCTGTCTAATGGGATGACATAATGGTTGGCTTGCCATCCATTAAACCAAGATGTGCTTCCAGCTCAATTTATAGATTCCATGTTCCTCCCTCCACACTATTAATATTTCCTCTTCTCACACATGCCCTCCCAGGCATAAATCTGTAATAGATCAGATTCATAAAAGATTAGATCTCATTCATAATGATAGTTTCATTTTTTTGCTGCAGATTTCAAAAGTCTTTCAAACTGATTTAATAATGTATTCCCATGAAAAGACTGGATTTGGATTTTTCCCTGAAATACCATTAAATCTTTCACAATAATGGAAATGACTCTCTTAAATGCAAGAATAGCACATCTTAAAAATAGGATTTGGACAAGGATGCCCTGTGTGTCCATACTCACTCCTACTTGCACACAGCTCTTTGTATCTCATACTTATGAAAGTAATTTACCAGGCATCTTAATTGCAGGGTGGTGAAATACTATAAGGCAATTAGCAAAGGACTCCATACTACATGAGAACACCAAAAAACGATTGCAGTAAACACAGCACAAATTTGCAATAAACATCTGCAACATACCCCTCCAAGGTCTCAGGTCTTTATATTATATATTACACAATATACTGTTTATTCACAATACTAGATGTGAATTTCCCTCAGTTTAACCTTCCAATGTATCCCACATTTATGATTCAATAAACAGTGCTGGATTAACTATTTAAGAAGTATTGTCAATACATTATTATAATACATATTGTCGGATATGCTCTGTTAATATGAACATTATCATTGAGAAGACAATGAAAAAGGTACACTATGTGGCTATAAAAACACATATCAGAAAGGAATAGTTGTACTTTCCAAAAGGCAGAATGATTTCCAGATCTAATTATCCTGCTTTATATTTAGTTCAGAACACCAGGACTAATCAAATTGATAGGATGGTGTTTAACTTTGTAAGGAAAAATGTGTTGATTAATGGGTACCTGTGAATATGGCAGTCCTCCCAACTTTCAAAATAATTTTCAAAAGAACCTGTTTGAAATGTTATCCTTCAATTTGTGTTTTAACTCTGATATTGTTAAAATCCCTACATCTGTGAAATTTCCACAAAAAAGTGCTTCAAGGCTGGTGCACAATTTTCAAGCACATTCCACCCCACACAAACACTTCATGTGCAAAATTAGAGACATTGCTTCTATTGTCATTTTAACACAGAAATAATAATTTAATAATCAAAAATAATTTTATTTTTGAATGGTACAACTTCCCATTCTGGAAGGATTCCACTAAATTCATTATTGGCTATATGCATAATAACTTCTACAAGTCTTTGAATAATGTACTTTGACTGGGGTGTTTTTTTGACTGGGCTGTCCAGCAATTCCTAACCTGGTGAGATGTTATGCTACACACAATCTGTCAGTAACAGACCACATTCTGGTTGACCAAGTCACATCATCTCGCTTACACTGAAGCATAACATGTTCCGTCCTCCTAATGGTTTTTACACAGCAGATTGCATTGCATCAAGGCCAGGCTGCAATAACCTAAGCATCAACAGGCCAGATGACTACACCGAGGCCCTGAGGTCACCAACATGAATGGAAATATGGCATCAGCCACACTTAGGTATATCAGTAATGCAGTGAAATCTTTCTTTGGACAATCAAACAATCTATCTAATGTATTTATGTAGCACTCTGCGACAAAGAATTTCTTGCCCTAACTTCCCCTTCTTCCTGTTCCCTTGTTAAGCTACTGATAAAGAGTGTTATATCTCTACACAAAGTGCCAACAGGCATTGCAATACAGAGCATATATAACATTTTCAAGCTGTAGACCTACGAAACGGCTCACGAAAGCCAAAATTTATTATTTACTTGTTATCATTTTCTGATCGTCTTTCAGTAAACTATTGGTGGTTGATGCACTTTTAACATGCACTTTTTAAAACCATTAGAAACAAGCTAAAATAGTTAAATCTTTTGAATATGGTCTGCAATAAGCTACGAGACGGAACCGAGGTGACTGGAATATATACTCCACACTATACAATAAGAGAATAACAAAGAATAAAAATACACACTGTAGACCACAATTAATTTTGCAGGTGGCTGAAGAATCACCGAAATCCAGGGCAAGACATTCCAGGAACAGGCACGTGACAGGAGTTAAACAAAGTTTACTTTTGTTCTAGTGAGTGAGTCTGTTATTGCCGGTGGAGGTCGCATGTGCGTCTGTAGCGATTTTGGTGGTGGAAGGACTTCCTTCCATCAAGAATGAAACTTTACAATACACAAAGCCGCAAACTATAATACATATATAGTGCCAGCTAGCCGACTGCACACAGACGCCTTGGGAATTGGATCCTCAACAAGGATTTGCTAACAAGGTGGGGGCATCATTAGATCAAAAGAGTGTCTGGTTAGTTCCGATGCTTTTTTCTTTAACCTCATTAACAGTCTAACTGACCACTTACACAGGGCTCCGATTTCAGAGTTTGCACTAAATGATGTTAGCTAAGTACTGTCAGGGACATGTCTAACCCTTATCGACTAACTAGCTAATGATGCTTTTGCAACGTTAACTAGTAGCTAAATTCTAACGATGTTTATTCCCACATTGTTCAGATAGCTAGTTGCTTAATGTTAGCTATCTATACTGGCTTGATATCCTGACTTTAGGTCTACGCTGGTGCTGTTCTTGCTTTTTTCCTCAACAGCTAATGGCATTGAAGGATGTCAGCATGAGTCTTGTTGGCCGAACGTTACCTTGATAAATTTTCTTTTATGCACCACAGCTGGCTAGCAAGAATGTTATTCATGTAGTTAGCTAAAGAGCTAGCTGCCGTGATGTGGAGAGAAAGGGATGGCATTCTTAACGCAGGCTCGCTTGCGCTCTTACGCGTTTACGGTTGGCTCTTTCTTAACATTATACCGGTGTTATCAGTTTAGGGTGAGATATGGAGTTTTCCACGAATTACAGTTTCGATGAAGCATGCCTGCTATAGTCTCAACATATACTAGATTGTAGCTGGCACTAATGTTACTTTAGAGGGATAGTTCTGTAAATTCTATGCGGCGACCCAGAAGGCACTTCAGATTGGATGTGTTTACAGTTTACTTAAGATAATGCAATGTAAGAATTACGTTAACGTTAGCGCCTCTTGATAGCTAACAGCTACTAACTAGCTCATATGAAGGTAGCCTGCTAAATTGGTCCTGCAGATATGCTTAGTCTATTTATTCAGCGACAGGTTCGCGTGCCACTTAGTCTAGAATGTAGCTGTAACTAGTTAACGTCAGATGGATGAGTAGCTAGCCAGTTGATACCTAAGTCAACGCTATTAATGTTAGTTAAAGTTGTTCAGTTGGTTACACTAGGCAATGGCTTGTCAACTGCTAAATTACAGTTTCCAATTAGCAAGCAGCGGTTCGACACGGAGAGTTCATCCTCACTTTGTGTCACTAAGTAGTGTTAGTGAGTGGTCAGCAGCCCGCTACTGCAGCTAGCTAACGTTAGCTAAACATAATGCATGTAGTTAGATACGTTGTTTTCCCCTTCAAATATGTTGCGCAATTGAGCGGAGATATCCAAACTGTTTTTTCCCCACATCCTCTTTTACATGACTTGATTACTGACGTTAGCCCTGACAGACTAGTATTATTTAAGATAACGTTAACTATCTCATAAGTCTGACAACTGTGCCGAGCGAACAAACCAGTCTAAAAAAGAATCACGTCGCTTTCTGCAATCAAAGCCTTAAAATAATACCACAGAAAAGCGAAAATAATACCACAGTAGCGAAACGTTTCATGTTCAGGTCTCTGCCACCTTGTTATGTATAGGCGGTGAGCGGGACAGTAGGAAAAAGGCTAGTTTCCTAACAGTAATATTGGCGACCTACTTCAACAAATGGGATCCATCTGTGAGTTGAATTTAAATAATTGTTCATAACACTAGCTACATTGTAATTATCATTCACTCGGCTTGAACCACCCAATCATCAAGGAGCTGCCTATCAGAGTAACGAAAGCCCATGATCCCATGACTCAAAGCAGAAGATTTTGCTACTCTGGCCTTTTTTTCTGCTGCCAGGAAGTGAGTGAGTGCGGGTGGGGTCTTGGAAAGAGGACACAGCTTATCTGTGTGATTTAAAGGCCAATGGTGCAAAGCAGCTGAAGCGTGAGGGCCATATCATTATAATCCACCATGAAAGGGTTCCTGCCGCTTGTCTCCATTTGGCACTGCAAGGAGGTGATGAGTCATACACCAGTGATGTCTTTGGTGGGATACAGAGGCTGCCCCAGGTGCAGTTCTGGCCTCACCTTCAGCTCAGTAAGCAAATATAGCTAGTAAACTGGACAGTTAAACTTGGGGATGAGAAGTCGCCTCAACTGAGGAACATACAAATTGGGCCTCCCTGTAAACACTTTAGCTGTTATCCCATGTCATTCATCTAGTAGTTGGTGTGTGCTGCTCAGCTTCGACACTTAATAAGCTAATCCACCAACCCCTTGGTCATCAAGAGGCTGTATCTAAACAGATGTGACGGTAGTGAGGTATTTCCCCTCAGTATACAGTCTCATTTGGCGGTCACAAGATGTCAGAGTTTTTCGTAATTTGTTTTATGTACAATGACCAAAGGAGAGATCCTATAAAACAAAGGAAGGAGAAAGTGAATAAGGTAATGCACGTGCAGCCTATAGCCTGTATCACCCTTGACTTGGCACCGAGAGCATTCCTGCGTCAGATCTTATCTTGCAGGGTAAGAGCACCTAAGATTTGAAGTTGCAGTGATAAAGTGTGGAGCTACTTTTTTGGCATGTTGTTTCTTGGCAGTATGAGTACAAAGCAGCCTGCAGATAAGCTTTTCAGGGTCATTGTTAAACTGTATGGGTTTTGGGGTTGCATTTGTTAATGCTTTGCTTTGTTTTATAACAAAAATATATTCACATTTTTTTTTTTTTGCATTTATTGACTTTGTCAAGGAGGTTAGGTAGGTGTCATTAGTGAGAGTGAAAATTTTGGGGTTGGTGTCATTAAGATTAGATGTAGGTCTACACATTTCAAAGTTCAGCCTGGCTAATGGTCAAAGACAGTGAAAGAACTGACCTTGGGTGGAAAGGGTGAATGCAGGGACTCAGAATGTTTCTCTGTCATCCTGCAGTTTTTCAGTGGACTAACAGGTTCCCTGGGAGTTCAGTCTCACTCTTGGCTTTGTTTTGTGAAGCCTCTTCTGCTTGCTTTTCTGATTTCCCCCTTAGTATCGTTGCTTGGTCTATATGATTTTTCTCTTTATCGAGAGCTGTTTATAATGGAGTCATCCACACTGCCTCCGGGTGGAGCACATGGAATACACTTCGAAGCACGCCACAACACACAAGGGCTTATTTGGTTTCTCACAGGATCACCACCGCCCCTTGTCTGTTTTACGAGACAAGTCTGGAATTTTCCACATGGTCCTTATTCATAAAAGGCAGGTTCAGAATCATCCAAATGGTCCTTATTCATGAAATGTTAGACAAATTCCAAGAAGTGTATTGCATGGGAAGGCTAGTAGGCTAATTAATGCGCTTACACATATAGGCTCTACAGAGTTAATTGTGACACACATGGATAACGACTTGGGTGTAAGTAACAATACCCAGCAAAAATGATTGTTTTACATGGAATTTGACATATTTTAGTAGATGGTCATTTTCTCTGCATTTTAACCACCTTGTTTTGTTTGGTTGTGTTTTTCCTTTGTGTTTTCCTTCAAGTACTTGGGTGTTCCACAGAAAACTAGTCTCTCTTTTTCAAAGCCAACACTAGGCTCTCTCCAAATTGGAGAATGGTGAAAACAGACACCTTTGAGACCACTGTACCACAGCACCATCATTATCTGGAGCTCTGTCCATTATCAGAAAGATCTTACTAAATATTTGTCAATAATTCCCCTGCCAGTTTTCCAGGAAAGCCCAGTGGAATCTGTTAAAGCGATTAGTCTGAGCCAAGGAGACAGCTTAAGGGGAAAAAAAGTAGACTTAGGTCGTCGTGAAGAACTTAAGTCAGAGGATAGGAATTTCATAAGTGGGCAAGGACTGCCAGTTCATTGTTTAGGTAATGGAGTTTGTTTTCTCTTTTCTACATTCAAAGCCAGGAAACATCCTTAGTTGGAGAGGACTACTAGATGCTTCAGTTTCAGTCACTTCTACCAGTTGTCATCCAGCTGAGGAGGCAAATTGTGAGTGAAAGAGAATGGGACGGGAGGTGATTCACCTGATATACTGTCTGTGACCTCAGGAGAGCAGTTTGCTTCTTTCTCAGATTAAATGCTGGCACAATTCAGTATGAGTTCCTGCACTCTCACCCAGACACCCCACACTGACCTGGAAGGTGGACAGATCTGAAAGAACGTTCCACAGGACTTCAAAAACGCGTGCCGTCTGGTAGTGCTGTTTGACAGTCTGCATCTGGAATATGTATCGTAGAGCGGCAGTGAAATCTGTTGTTTTTCTTAATAGCTCCGCTGTTTGGATGATCTACTTGTTTGACATTTGGAGGGGTCGCTAGCCTTCAGTACAGCTGTACTTAAGTGTCTCTGAGTGGCCTTACTCACTCTCAGGCTAATGAAGTTGCTTTCATTATTGATTGAGTTTTAGTGGAGGGCTTGTTGATAAATGTCAGTCTTAGGGACTGACTGCAGCAGTAACATATGTGCGGTTTTGGGTTCATGTAGTTTGGACTCTGTCTGGTGTTAGAACTCCTGGGGTAAATCCAGGGCAGCTGGGGAACGCCAGTTGATAAATTGGGATGGAAGTCTCTCTCCATTCAGTTTGGTGTTGGATGGCTGCTCCCTTGCATTTTTGCGGCATTGCCTAAGCCGATTTCTTTATAGCCAAACTTAATCTGGGGTATGTGTCCACATTGTCGAGATGAAAATGTGTTGTAATGAGGACTGCAGAAATACATTTTTGTGTTGACAAAAGAATTTGGAGCCGGCTACAGAATATACTAGACAATGGCCACATTAGGGTGATTAAGGGCCGTCCCTAATGTTTTTGTTCTGGCAAATCTGGGACAGTGGGCCTGGGGTGTTGTGGGTACTGGCAAAGACAAGCATCGGTTGGAAAGGTTGTTCCACTCAAGTAAATCATTCTTTGTTTTTTTTTTTTTTTTTGTAATATCAAGTTTGTCATCATATGTACTCATCTGTTTCTTGTATTTTGTTGTTCAGACGTACTAGAAGTTGTGTATTTCATTTCAAATTTCCAGATGTTGTAGGATTGGGAATTACCTAGTCAACATATAGACACATTTCTATAGAAACCATGGTAGTCAGAAAATTATGTACTTCATTTAGCTTAAGAAGAAGTATTACCGCTGTTGAAGTGATTCAGTACTGAACTACAATGATTGCTGCCAGCTACTAAAATAGCCAAATGTTGTGTGTCAAACAGATGAGTCAAGTTACCCAAATGATAATTTACAATGGTACAGTGATATAAAGCCAAATACCTTGGCCCCTAGAACAGGATGAACCGGCACAGAGTGTCTTGTTTGATGTCTTGCATTGATGCCAGATGACTCGTCTGGTGTGACACGGTGAAGATTGAGCTCAGAAAGAAGATTCAGAGAAGCATGTAGGCCTGCCCTGTCCATCATCACGGGCCGTCTCAGGTTTGGTCTCGCTCTAATCAAAACAGCAAGCAAAGCAGTAAAACGGTCAACGTAATTAGGTGGAATTAGGAAGTTCTGATCCAAGGAATAAGTCTTAGCCTATTTCTCGTTGCTAGTAGTCCTCCACATTCCATGTGATAGGAGCCTTTTGAATGTTGTTGAAATATTTGACCTGTTGATTGCTCTATCGCTTTCACAAGCCACTTTCATAGCTTCCTGTCCAAGTTCAATATTTGTCCTGCTTACAAGGGCTCCTTGTAATAGTCTTACCTGGGTAATTGTAAAAGAACTTCTGTGGGAATTAATGGCAACAACTGACTTCATGCCAATGGGTGGGAATGTAGTCATCGAGTTGGAAGCTTATTTCAAGTCCTTAAAACTAAGGAACTGAATCACACAAAATGGCTTGCGCAAAGCCTGCTCAAAGATGTCCAGGATCTTAAAATCCTGCTTTGTATTTCCTTGACAATATCCAGAAAGGCAGTAGTCATTTGCTAGTTTTATAATGTCCCTTGCTTCAACAAAACACAAAACAAGATTGGACGTGTCTCATGTGCAGGAAGTCAGTCTTGCTGTACTATTGATACTGCAATTGATACCCATTGTAAATGCCAGTTATTGAGACAGGGGGAGGTGAGGTCATTTAAAGGGGTAGAACAATATCATGTTGAAGGGAATATTGCTGGTTCTTTGATGCATCTAGAAGATATAATGACATCAGGCACTGAAGAAAAGTATCTCCAGCAGTGGAGTCATTTTATGGAGGTGAGGGTTCACTGTGACCTTGAGCACTGCTGGATGTCTCGTATAGAAGTACATCGAGAAAAATGGGCTAAACTCCAACACCTACTTCAGCCTTTGACTTCTAATGACTCACTTTGTGCACGTCTTCTGTGTGGGAAGCGCTAAGCAATGAAGAAAAATGAGCAAAGCACGTCAGAAGATCCCAAACTTGAGGTTAGCACGGACTCAGATTTGCTGAGACAGGCAGTATGATTCAGCTGGAGGGGTAAATAAACTGGCACACAGGTCTGTGAGAACACAGGAAAAGGTAGGAGCGCTGCCATGGGCCTCTTCAAGCCTGCATCCAGCCGGCCTCTCTTGCTTGGATCTAGGTTCCTATCTCTTCTGCTGAATTTAAAGGTTCAGTCTAGCTCTTGAGGGGAGAACTCCTTGATAACAGGGCTGAATGCCTGCGCTGTGTCCCAATCGGGCACTGCTGAAGACAGCTTAAGGGCCCAGCATGGCCCCAGTATGTCTGACAGTAGCACTTTGTGGCGCCAGACCCTCTCCGTGGGGTGGGTAGACAGGTTGTGGGCTTGGGGAAAGTAGAGGGGTAGAGGGGTGCACAAGTTTTGTGGTCAGCAGAAACGTTCCAAAGATAGCTAGCTTCACATGTGGAGACGTTCAGCATTCAGTGGCTTTTCCCGCCTCAAACGGTCCTTAGGCCTCTTATCCCATCTGTATCTCTTTCTCTGTCTGTTGCGTGCAAAACTGTAGTAAGTTATGCCATTAAGTGCTTATTTCATGGCTTTGAAATTCATAGAAAATGGAGGAAAGAATGTCAGTACCACAGCATCCTCCATTAAGGATACTGAAATATAAATTTCAGCAGGGAGAAGGTTAACTTGCAATGTCGGTTTTGTAGGATAAAGTGAATGTCACATTTGAGCTTCCAAAATCTGAACGAGCAGCTATTTTCGTAACTGCAAACTCATGTCTTCGCTTTGCAAATGTTTGGTTGTATCGGTGGTTGTTTTTCGTGCTTTTGGTCAGCCGGTTGATTGCACCGTTTAAACTGCTTCAACTGGTCCCCTAGGCAGAACCAAGGGTTGTGGAAATGCAGCTGTCTTGGACTGTGGCTCTCATGGTGCAGTTTTTCCAGCTTTTGCAACTGGAGAGCAGCCCGGCAAAATCTGCTGCTTTAAACCAGGAGTGATCAACTCTGAACATGTGTTCCACATCCACCTGCTAAATGGTGTAATCACACAGGAATCTGGAGTTGAATGAGAACCTGTTGGTTTACATTTTGTATAGTATGAAATTGTGATGATTGTTCAAACAAAGGGTTTATTTTGGTCGTGGTGCAAAAGCTCTGGGATTGTGACAGCAGATGTGCATGTGCCTTTCCTGCCCTACATAGCTGAATATTTTTAGTAGCGTAAAAGCCAGATAAAAAGCTCTGTAACAAAGCAGACTTAGTCTGTCAAAATGTTCACTGTAATGCTGCAGGGTCCATTAATTTCAAAGGTGTCTTCATGCAGAATGCATATAACAAGCATATACATGTGTTTTCAGAAAACTCAGCCTTTTGCATTGTGAAGTGTTTTAGCTGTAGGCTAAGTTTGATTTGTTCAGCCATTACTGGCCATGATACCCTTGAATGACAATTACTTACTTAGTGAGAGAGGTGGTTAGGCATGGGTGATTTAGCCGGTTGAATATCTGGTAGAAATCAAGACAAGTACACAAGGGAGTTTCAGGGAAATGCTTATGAAGGGAAAATGCCCTTGTTCCATTGGTATGCAGGAGGCCTGTCAGAACTCAGCACTGTTCAACAGTGCAACAGAATGAGATGGCGTGAGCCAACTCTGACCGGTGATGTTTTCTAGCGTCAGTAAGGAGCACCAGGTTGCATGTAACCAAGTCCTCACATCAATGTTGCGTCATTTAGTCCAGCTGCCATCAGTCACTGCAGGTGTTCTGTAGCAGGAGTTCATGCCTGCTCCGCCCGTCATGCTTGGGCCACCCCAGTGATTGGTCTGCTGCATACAGCAAGTTGCATATCACACATCTGCAACACAGTCCTTGTCATCCATCAGGGTGGTCTACAACGCAATGCATGCATTTTTTTCTGAAAACACATGCAAAGCAAGCGGTAAATATATTTTGATGATCTGTGTGTTTCAGTGCGGATTGATCTATAGTGTGATGTTCTGGTTAGCTGTGGGATTAGAGAGAATAGGGTATTGTGGGATGGAGTGAGATGGAGACTGTGTTGGTGGAGGTAGTGTTCGGGGCTGGGGCGGCTGGATTGCAGGCTCCTCTGGATTGTAAAATGGACTTAGCAAGCTGGTGTGGAGCGAGGAGAGGCTCACCCTAGTATTAAGTCCTCTCTCCAGGGCAGACGGCACTGGAACAGCCTCCAGCCTAATAAATGATATCATTGCGTGGTCAGGAAGCAGCCACTCAAGTTCGCCCACTGCCAAAACTTACTGTTCCCCTGGCTCTTTCCCTCCAATACTTCTAGAGGGAGATGGGGCGTTCCTGTGACCATTAATTAGGGCTTCAAGAGCTGTGTGTGTCTGAGCGCACATGCATGCGGCTCAAGGATTCATTCCTTTTTTCTCCTGCATACCGGGAATCTGAATTAGTTGAAATTCGGGCGTATGTGCTGTACTCAGACGTTATAACACGTCTAAGTCCACAGCACTATCTGTGGAATCTGGGAGGAGTGTGCGTGTGTGTCTGGTTTGTGCCATTTTCCTCACTTCAGTGGTGGTTGTGGCGGGTTCAGGCTTCGTGCCTGGGAGGGCCAGGGCGGAGCCGGCCACATCCTGCAGATTGCTGCCGGCCCCTTGCTGCTCTTGCATTGACCCTGCAGTCAGCCTCTCTGCGGCTCCAAGCTCTCAAGTGAAAAGAGACACACCCCTCTCTTTAAAGTTGATATTTCAAAAAAGCAGGGAGTTCCTTCAGCCCGCTGTTCATTTCTTTTCTTTGTGTGGAATCCTTCTTGATGGCACTGAAATGCAGCTAATAACTTTGGGATGGCTCTCGGGTTGCGTGCATATGAAAACTAGCACGCCACCTGTGTGTTTTCGACTCGCTGCGCTGGCATGGAAAGTTTGACAGTGCGGTGGCACCTAGCGCGCCGGATTGCGTTGAGGAAATGAAATTTATTTTGGACTTGTTTTCTTAGACTGTGTTATTTCAGCCTCACCCATTTTTACGGCAATTAAAAGCTCTCCGTTAAAGCATATGTTTGGTGACATATGCATGGACATATGTAAAAAATTAAACCGTGGTGGAGGGCGAGGGCCATTGTGTAGACGCTGAATTTCCTTTATAAATGCCTGGACAAATTTCCAGTTATGCCTGGTATTGTAATGGATATTTTGGCCCATTGTGGGTCCAATCTGCTGGGGAGAAGATAAGAGAAAGCAGACCTTGAGTGGGTGGGATGAGTCCCATCCCCCCCATCCCACTTGGGATAAGTGTCAGTTTGAGACTGTATAACAAGGGGGTCCCAACAAGAGTCCCTTGCCAGATTACATCAATTTCCAGTAAAATTTTTCTTTCTCATTTTAATGACTCTACCACCTGTTTTTGTTTAGCGTTTGTGTACTATAGGCGGTGCAAGGCACTCTGGCCCAGTGTTTTTGTTGATGTGGCCTTGCCTGACACTGAGGGGTAGGTTTATGGCCGAGGTCCAATTGTTGGATGAAATGAACAAACATCATGCACAGAAAAAGTCCCTCTGCCAGACAGTCGTCAAGGGTTGAAACTGTGCCGACGCTTTTTCAAATGGAATAATTAAGAATACAGTCTATTATCAAATAGTGCCTGAGAGTGGCATTTCCAGGCCTATACCAACACTATTCGGTCCTCATTGCTTGGAAAGCTTTTGGTCTTGCGGGGTCAATTGGTCAATGCAGGGGCTTTAACTTATTTGACCAGCCGTATAGGGCAGTGGGCAGAGAGCTAAACCTCTTAACTGCTGGTTTGAATCCCAAGTTTGGCCATACTTCCTTAACCTTGAGGCCTTTAGACTGAATTAATTAATTAAAATTAATTAATGAAGTAAGTAAAAATTGAAAATGATGTTCCAGCTATGTAATTCGGCAGGGTGTAACATGCAAGTTGTGTGAATGCTTAGGAAAGAGCCTTTATCCAGAAGTGAAGAAATGAGATTTTAGAAAGAAATCAGTTTTTAGGCAAAGAAATGATGGGCCTAAAAACTGACAGAAAATCATGGTAAGATTACTGTATTGGTGTGATTTGTGTATAATGTTATGTATGCATATTTCTGCTTGCTCAAACATGGCGTAGATTAACTGTAGTATAAAGTGTGTAAAAAAATGACTTGTCATAAGTTTGGTTACCTGTGTGTTTGTGTCATAGTTCATTCTCTCCATGTAATGATCTATTGGACCTGTCCCGGGGTTGTTGTTGGTTTCTTGGTTCTGTTTTCTGTAATTGTGCAAACTCGACCAAAATGATTGTTTTTGAATGGTTCCCTTTAAAAAGCACCAAAATAATTGTCACTCCACTCGTCCCATCGTCGCCCATTTGATGAGGTGTGAGCAAAGGGGATATGTGGCTCCGGACTAGAGCCCTTCAGTCCCATGTCGAGGTTCACATTGAGCCACTGCCATTGTGCTGCTTCAGCGAGTGCGAGAAATATAAACATGGTACAAACTCTTCCTTTTCTGAGGAAAAAAATGTAACATTAGCTACTGTAGCTAGTTCGCCAGTTAACCAGTAAGCTGGCTAGTTAGGTAAGGTGAGCTGGGTACCAGCGAATTTACTCGTATTTAGCTAACATTAGTAATGGAGGTTACATTTTCTGGATAGATAGTTATTGTTTCAGACGCTTAATGCTAACAAATTTATATGTTGTAAGTTGAAGAGTTGAAACTGAGGTCAGCAGTGCAGCAATACAACACAAGCAGGTCAGGCAAATCAGATCAAACCGGTGACTCCGGATCCACTTGTTTGTTAAGTGCCTTGCCCAAAGGTACAACAGAAGCGCCCCGGCGGGGAATTGAACCAGCAACATTTTGGCTATTAGTCCTGCTCCTTACCACTATACCACACTGCCGTCAGATGGTTAAGTGTGGATCAGATCCAGTTTCACAGTTGTGTGTCGTTGGAAACTGCTTTAAGTGCCTCACTGAGCAGTGTCTACAAGTCTGTCAAACCTTTCTTCCTGAAAGTCATATTCAGCAATATATTGCTAGCTAGCTACAATCTACAATTGATAGGTATGTTGTTACATCTGCAACTTTCTGTAAGCCAATCAACCTCAACATCATAACTTTCAATTACTGCTACTTTGTAAGCAGAAGTAGAGCTTTTTTTCTCGTGACCCGGTAGAGAAGCTTCCATAGTCTATTCTGGATCAGGACCCGGTGGTTGACAAACACTGGTAGGTCAATAGAGAAATTTGTGGCTAGGAGGGACCAGGGCAGTGACTCCTTGAGCAGCTGTGAAATCTGCATAGGGCAGAAGAGGCTGTGTGCCTTATAGCACTCTGACACTTGGTGGTCAATTTAGTCTGTTTCCACTGTCACAGGTGGCTACTTCAAGGTCAAGAGCTAAGTTGTAGTTGGTCACAGGATCCACCTCTTTCCTTTTTATACAAAATACACACAGAAGTGCTGATGTGCTTGTCTGACAACATCATACAGAAAGTGGGGATTGAGCCGGCTGAAATGCTGAACTTTCCCTGAGTTTTGACTTGATTGTGCAACTCGCTGACCAGTTCTGCTTGCCCGACACATGCTTATGGTGGCCCTGGATAATCGGGCAGCCGTTGATATTGAAGCTCGCAGTGCTACTGTAGCATCCATCACAGCACCAGTGCTCCGCATCACACAGTCATGTCTCATAGACACTTCTCCACATTCCAAGCTGAGCAGGAGGAATTGGGGCAAGGATCTATGAGGCACCAACAGAAAAGCTGGCAATGTTCCCAGTAGCTTTGCCCTTCAGTGTGTGGAACAGAGAGAGTAGAGAAGGGCTGGGACTCCATGGTTTCACCTGCTTCCAGTTCCCGTAGTGGAAAAGACTATGTTGCGTGTTGTAATGGGCTGTTTGACAGGCTTTGTAACAAATTATCTGCCCCCCGACCCCCCCATGAGAACAGTTTGCCCTTTTTCCGATGTTCTTTGGTGATGTGTTTATTTGTTACCCTCACTGTTTGTGCTCCAGCATGTGTCATATCTATAGCATCGCAGCCTGGGAGATGTGGACTTCCAAGGAAAAGCATCTTGTGAGTACAGAGCGGAATCGCTGCATCGTGACGCAAGCTTAAGGCTTTGGAGGCAATTACCCCAATTAGGACCACATGCCCGCAGCGTAAATAACATTCCTTATTTAAAGGCTTGACATCTATGGGACCTTTTCCCAAATATCCGTTTCTTCCCTTTTAACACCTCATTGGATTTCTCCTTACAGTATGATGTATCTGCCATCAGAGCTGATTTTCTCACCTCGTAGAGAAGAGGCTTAGGACAGGCCTGCTATTTTGGCAAATGGTCAGTTCCTCCTGTGTGCTGTCCTCATGCGTGAAGGAGGGAGTCCTGGCTGATCATCTCTCTGTCCAGCCAGTGAGCCTCCTCATTAAGGCTCATTAAAGGCTGGGCTACGCTGGAAAGATCCCAGAGCAGTGACATAAACCAGGCCGTGGGTTTGCTCCAAAACGCGCTGAATGCAGGGCTTCTGGACTTTACTTCCATGATTTATTTATTTCTGTGTCGAAAAAGGAGGGAAGATGTTGTACTTGGACACTTACTCTTATGTATTGAGTTTATTCCCTCCTGAAATGTTAAGGAATTGTGCTCTAACCTTGCCATGGAGATTTTGTGTCAACCCGCTCGATGTAATGGGATAACCCCCTTTTGCATGCGGTGGAGTGATTCGCTGAGGGGCGATCGGGTTCCAGTGTGGAGATTGGCTTGAATTTTGGAGATATGAGGAGGTTCGATATGAACAGCGAAGGGAAAGTTTTACCGCACATCGCAGAGCAGCTCCATTGATGATAAGCAGGCTCTTCCCCTCTCTGGCTGCTTGCTCTGACTGAACTCACCTTGAACTGCTGGCCCAGTTAGAGGTGGTCGCTGTGCGCTCGCGGTGCGGCGGACCGAGCCTTGCCGGAGGCCCTGCTGGTGGGGTCCGCTCACCCCAGACCCTCCCAGAGGAGGGTATGAGGTGCCTCCCGGCGAAAAAAGGCTCGGAGTAAATAAACATCACGCACCAAGTGGCCTTGGTCCGAGTGAACCCCCCTGAGACTCGCTGCCTGTTGGAGCAAAGATCTATGCCTGTTTGCACAGCTGCTTTATGGAGATGCGCCGTCTGGATGCAATTCCAGCAGCGTCTTTCAGTGGTGCGGAGGGCTACTCCATCAGCGCACCGCCGATTGCCTCACCGGCAAGCAATGTCTCGCGTTGGCATGATGGGAAGACACCCGCGGTTTGTTTAGGAGTGCGGCGGTATTGTGGGAGAGGCACAGAGGGCAAACCCCAAAGCCAAGGCGTGAGCTGCTCAGGCATGTGGGGCTGAAATTACTCCTCCACGTTGTGTCAGTGCCGTCAAAGGCCTCCCTGGTGAAACTGCGCAATTGCAGTTATGTTGCAGCTCTAAAACCACAGCCCTTGCATAGCTTCATACCTAAAACTGTGATCAGGAAACAATTTAGACAGTTAAGGCCAGACAGGGATCCACCCTAAAAAAACAGGTTGTTCACCCGCCTTCTCCTGTGTGGCTACTGTGTTCTCTACAGGATAGCAATATGTATTGTCTTATATTTTCTTCAACTCATATTTTTGTCATCAAATGGTCACCAGTAGAAATGGGTTGCTTCATGCCACTGGCGTTCAGTTTAGATTTTCCACACAACAACACTTCCATGAAATGTGTTTCATACTGAATGCAACACTTTGTAAACCTTGATTTATTGAGTCTGTGGCTGTTTTACCCATATTGAAAGCAAAGGCCTGTACTCGCGTTTAGATGCGAGCTGTTTTTAATAAAATGTATATGCGTGCTGGAGGGGGAGAATACTTTTTTGCTTTTTCCCCAAATAACTATATAAACAGCCAAATACATTGTTAATCCCTTGTGGTTAATGTAAAACATGTCTAGGATATTTCCATAGAGTGTTGAGAAGTGAACAATTAGGACCCAGTCCGCTTTGAACCTCATCCCCGACCGTGCCCTTCCGTGAAAAACTGAACTAAAAATGAAGCATTTTAATGAAGAACAGGGCATTTTTAATCTTGCATTTTTGGGTGCTGATGTCGTCCCTTCGTGTAACGCAAGGTCCAGCTGCGAACACACTCTCTCGCGCACACGCAGCAAATGTCTGGTAAAAGCTTCTGGTAGAGTGGGAAAATGGGAGGTGGGCCTGTCTTCAAATGTCAAAGCAGTTTGCTGTGGAAACACTCTGTCTGCCCACCAGTGGAAACCTCATTTCAGACATTTTTTATGTTGTAGGGTTTGTCTAAAAATAAATGAGGCAATTTACTTAGAATGCTTAGGTTTTTTTTTTTTTTGCAAACTAAGAGCGCATTTTTGGGGATTTTGAAAGGATGTGCATTAGCTGTTGGGGCATTGTGAGTCAGCTGGTCCTTGCTTCCTTCCCTCTGTGAAATTTGGAGAAATGGACAGAAGTGGTGAGGAACTCGACGGCCGCAGCACTGGGCCGCCCGTTAGCGCCTCTGACCCAGGAGCCAGCAGCCAGACTCAACGCAGCGTCAAACAGACCTGCTCTCCTGGCGGAGGCTGGTCCTCACAGAGCAGCCCGTCTCTGCAAATAGGAACGTTCTCTTTATGGACCATTAGGGTGGCGTGCCTTTCTCTTTGTACCCAGATCCTTGTTCTCCTCCCTTTAGACCATCACTCCACCTTCCCCGTTCAGGAGCCATGAGAATGTTACCGGTGCAAAAAAGCGCTAAATGCTTTCGTTAGTTAGAGGTTTCATTTCGTTATTGAAAATAGCTGTTGCGCAGTGAACTATGGAGCGTTGGACAAAACACAGGGTAACAGACTCTGGACTGCGATCTGCAGGGGCACACCCACAGCCTGGATCTGGAAGAGGAATGTGGCGCGCAAGTGGGCCTCTTTAATCTGCATTAGCAGGCTGGGAACTCTTGTATTTTCACTCACAAATGAAACATTAGCGTGTGCAGGCCACTCTGATACTGTTTTGTTACTGGAAAGAGGTTTGGAAAGAATTATACGGTTTCCCAATTAGTGGGATAGTTTCTTGATGACTATTTGGCAGGTGCAGGTTGACTGAACCCTAATGTGATGATGTGATGCAATTCTCTGGCTGACAGTGCTTGTACTTGGAGGTATCGGTATGATAAACCGTCCAAGGTTTCTTTCCCTCACTTGACATTAAAGAGGCTTAACTGCCTAATTTCCCTGGAAGAGTATTCCTACAGGATTAAAGTGGTCGTTACTTGTACGTTACCCGGTACGTTCTAGATGTAAAAGTAGATTTAGGGTAATGACACAGGGCACAAAGAGTCATGTAGGCCTGTTAGCACAGCCAACAGAGTAAAAAGCTTGTCTGTTTGTGTGGTCGGTAAATGCAGGTTTTCCCTCAGCCACGTGTTGTGTTACTGACGAGCTGTTTGAGGTTGTTCAGCGACTTCCCTGCTCCGTACAGGAAACGACCCGTGCCATCTCTCAGCTTCAATCAGCCTCCAGTCCCATTAAGGAGCTTCCTGGGTCACTTGGCCGGCAGAGCTGGACGCGGCGAATCCGTGCCGCGGCACTCCAGCACCTGTGCGCGCTCTCGGCCACCGGGGCGATGGGGGAAGGATGCCGGAGGGGACAGAGAGGCCCTGTGTCAGGGTGCGAGGAGGGGTAGCCACGCAAACATGCTCAGAGACGTCTTTGTGCGGCAGCAGCTGAGCCTTTCACACGCACACCGAGACGCCTTCGCAAAAACGCGTCCCATTACGTCCTCACAAAACACGGGCTCCTGAATCCGGGGCGGCTAAGCTGCCACATCAAAGAGAGTGCCCTGCGGTGGCACTAGCAGGTCTGAGAGGAGGCAGAGGTAGCAGGGACGGTGCCAGCCACTGCATTTAACCCAGTTCTGGCCGTTTTCCATTGCTCGTGTCTGGGGCTTATTGATCGTTATCATTCTGATTGGCAAGGTCTAACACTCACTGCAAAAACTCAGTCCTTGTGAAACAAATATCAGATTGCCCGACTTTCTCCTTAAGAACAGAGTAATTATTGTAATTATGCTGTCACTGTAAATTTATTTTGAGGCATTTATCTTACAATGATTCTCATTCATATCCTAATTGAGTTTTAGAACGATGACAGCACTATTTACTTTGGTTAATTTAGTTAATTTATAGCTTCACACTGGCTGTTCGTGTTCACTGTTGTCTTTATTTCTGAACTGAACAGCGCTTGTCTGTCTCTGAAAATGTGATTAGATACACTCCAGTTAGAGTAATGACATTTCATAGTTTATTCTGCACTAGCTGGTCAGGAATGGGGGGCGGTTTGAGAACGTCTTCCTGTTTTCCCCAGATCCCAGTGCATAACACGTCAGTGTGCGAGCAGGGGCTGGGTTTGATATAAGGGCACATCTGGGAGGACATGAAGGGGGAGAGGAGCCTGCCTTTTACAACAAGAACAACACGGAGTTAGAGTGCGCCAGAAAAGGTATTATCGGAGTAAAGAAAAATCCAACTGGTGCTTTTCAGGAAATTCCTGTAGCACGACCAGACATTTCTTTCTTTTTTTTTTGCTCCGCTCTCTCCACGGTCATTTCCTGAGAAACACACAAAGCATTGAAATATAATCCAGTATTTTCCCTGACTTTGCCTCTGTGAAGCAGACGGGAAGTCAGAACATTGGCCTGACAGACACCAATGTGTCTGCTTATGTTGCTTGTGTTGCCTAGGATTCACAATTTGTAGCTCTGGATGATAGAGCGGGTTCAGAGAGTAGAAGCAGAAACTCCAACACACAACACACACACACACATAACATATAGATAGTTATACAGATAGATGTAAAGGATATAAACATTACTGAGTAACATTATTAGGAACTGGTCTTTGTAGGTTGAGGAAAGAGAGTGCTTTAAAGCAGCGCTCTATCTAAGATTCCTGTGGTTAAATGAACTTTGTAAGCAGTTTAACCTGTGGGATTCATTTGCTTAAAGTTTGCCTCAATGCTCAGAAGCTCTTTTGAATTTCTTAAATACAATGTACAATACGGAAATGTCTTATCTGTTGAGCTCCGGTGTGTTTTCTCCTTATCGTATGGTCAAACGTTCTGCCTTCACTGTGTTCCTTAGCATTCTGGGTCAGCATCTGGACCGCAGGCTGGGTGATGGAGGAAGAAAAACAGGTCGAGGGGGGGGTGAAGAAATAGCCTTCCCTCGGCTCTGGTATCTGTGTTCGTGTGTTCCGTATAAACAGAGCTGCCAGTAGATAATTCTGCCTCAGTGACATACCAGGAAATGTCAGCCTCTTGTGCAATAGGCATGGAGCCAGAGCAGTGGGAGAATGTGCCGGAGCATAGAGCCATGCTCGAGCTTGCAGATCCCCTGTGCTGTGGCCCCCGTCAGCTCTTCCGAGGTGAGCACACCGACCCTAACCCAAACCCCAACCAACAAGTGAAAGAAACGGAAACAAATGAAGCGTCAGTGCTTGGAGTTTTTCGGCACCCCTTGTACTCTTGTACATGTGGACTCTAGTGGCGGATGCGTACCCCCTTTGACTTCACCCTCACACACAGCAAAGCTGCTCCTAGACTGACGCACCATTTTTCCAAGACTCTCAAGGTAGATGAATTGAACACAGTACAGTTTACAGTGTATGGAGTTGTGTTGTGTGTCCGTACACGGAGATCTCCTCATGTAAACGATTTCCTGCCTCAGAGGGCTCCGCTGGGGAATTTCCAGGAATCGCTGACCTCAGGTCAGATGTTTACAATGTACATGAAAGCCAGTCTGCGGTCTGGATCAACGGCCCCAGGCCCGCGGAGCGGCAGGACCGTTAGCAGGGACGGGGCATTTCGAGGCCCCGCGTTGTTGTGTGGAAGAAGAACAGGGCCATCGGTCTGAGTGTTCTTAGTTTTTTTTTTTGGACTTCACTTCCTTCCCTTTGGACACGAGCTGAGAGCATCTCAGTTCACGGCTGCTTTGAACGGGAGCCAGTGCAGGACGGCTCCTAATGGTTTCAGCATGGGCTGGAGGCGGCCGAGCGGGGAGCAAGGACGCCCCTTTCGCTTGTCTGTAGATAACATTGTCTCCGATGGGCCTGGCTGGTTCCTCGGGGGGGTTGGGGGGGGCAAGTGTGTTGAGCAAGCTGACTAGCGAGGGAAAAAACAAGCCCCCCTGTTAATGGCACTGATAGATGTTTATTACAAATACAGCTTTGTTCTGTAAGGCTCCTCGTACTCACTGAGCTCTACCCGCAGTGGCAAGATCAACAGGCTTGTTTAAGCAAGCGCTGGTCGCTTGGCCGATAGGGGAGGGAGGGTACGCTCTGAGGGGAGGGGAGGGGAGGGGGCGGAGACCGAGGGGCTGGAAGCGTGGGCCTTGTTGCCGGAAAAAAAAGAAGCAACACGAGACGAGGTGGGCGGAGACTGGGGGAGAAGAGAGAGACGGAGAAGGAGCGCAGCGAGGAAAGGTTTGCTGGCAGAGCGGCCGGTGTTGGTTCTCTGACCGGTCCCTGTGGCGAGTGATGGAATTTCCTGCCGCCGGGCCGCAGCTGAAGTGCCTGTCTGTGACTCGCAGGACTCTGGCTGCCCGCAGCCCCCTCGCAGACGCAGACGCAGACGCAGACGCAGCCGAGGGGAGCAGACGATGGCCACCGGTGCTCTGGTCGAACCTGGCAGGCTGGACAGGAGCGGCAGCTTCTTCAAGGTAAGGGGGGGTGGGGGGGGGGGCGGTGTTTCCTGTCTGTCTAATTGCCTGCCTGCCTCCTGTTGCTTGGTCCGTGTTTACAGGCTGTGTTTCACTCATCTGTTCGAAGGGAGAGAGCGTGACCGAGAATGCAGGAGACTCTCAGCACAGAGCAAACACACCCACACACACACACTCACACACATGCACACATAAACACACGCACTCACACACTCACGCACATGCACACATAAACACACCCACACACACACACTCACACACATGCACACATAAACACACGCACTCACACACTCACGCACATGCACACATAAACACACCCACACACACACACTCACACACATGCACACATAAACACACGCACTCACACACTCACGCACATGCACACATAAACACACCCACACACACACACTCGCGCACATGCACACATAAACACACATGCACGCATACGGTTGTGCACAAGAGGAAGGAAAAAGTGAGCAGCTGTTTTGGTCAGCGCTTTCAGAGTGATCGCAAGTGTCAGATGTCGTCTGCTCGCCTCGTTACTTTGAGTGATATTCTTTTAATTATGGGGAACATTATCTATTTATAGATGGAGAGTGAGCAGAGTACTTGGTGTCCCTTTTTGCCTGCAGCTGTATCCTCGATTAAGGGACTAGTTCTTTTGCCTTACTTTTCCTCCGAAAAAGTGCCCTTAAACAAAACAAAAGTCGCCTCCTCAAAAAAAAATAAAAAGCCCTCCTCTGTAACAGCTGGGTTAGGAGTCACTGTCAGGCTGGTAATTGATTCATCTCAGTCCAGTCTCTTCCCTGCACTGTTCCCCGCCGTGAGGGTAGTGTTGGACTCACTGTGTTGTAAAGCGCAGCCGCGTGATTTATTTACTTTTTCGGGGGGGTGGGGTGGGGTGGGGTGGTGTTTTCCCTCCCGCGTGGTTGTGTTTGAGTGTGTCAGCGCAGCGGCAGACGCCTGGGGCCGTTTCACACAGGGTCGCGTTCAATTGTTCCGACCCCGCGCTTATCCAGAGTTCAGGCCACTTCCTGCCGCAGCAGGCTGGAGTTCGCACGTCAGACTGTGAGTGATGCCACAGAAACAGACAAATGCAAGAGTGCCATCGTTCCAAAGCAGCAATCGCTTCCATCCCCTTTTTTGGTAAATGAGTTTATTTGATCGTTCCCTCATTGCAAATTCACTTCATGCTCCGTACAGAGAGGAGCTTCGCTCCCAAGCGGTCCTCGCTCTCTTTTCTCATGCATATGTGCTGAAATACATATCAGCCTCTGGGGCTTTGTTCGGTATTGTCTTACGTTTTGGCGATACAGTGGGAGCATTCTGCCAGCATATTTACAGCAAATGTAATGGAGCTCATTTTGAGCACGCTCAGAGCTGGTCAGGACCGTCACAATAAATCTTGAAGGAGGAGTTACAGGCAAAGCCACTGCTAGGGGAGCTTGAGTCTCCTCATGGAGGCATAAATTAAAGCCGTTAAAATGCTGCTTTCTAGTGGAGTGCCGTGTAATTACTGAGCTGGCCCGGCAATGTGTGGACCTCCACATCTAACTCAGCACAACAGGAAGTGATGTGGTGCCAAAATTGTGGGCTAGAACTGGAGACTCCGCTAAGACCCATAAAAGACCGTCAGCATGACTACGTGTGGCCTGGATGACACTCTGGCAGACTGACGGAGCATGTTTATGTAGTAAAGATGCTGAGGGGAAATGAGTGTGTTCAAACGCCTCCACTGCTCATAGCTGTGAAATGCAGGGGTAAGCAGATTCTGCTGCTTATTTATTTATTCATTTACCCCAAAGGGTTTTGTTTTTTTTTCCTCCACCAGCATGAGTAACTCCCAGCTAATTAGTTACAAATGCAGCAGCGGCAGTCGTCACATGGTGAATCTGGGAACTGTAATCTTGAACCTCCGTCAATCAAAAATGACCGCTGCCACAAAGTGTCCTGCATAATCACACTGCATTTCGTAGTTAGGTCAAAGGTTACCAAGGTGAGCAGTCAAAGGCGTCCCAGGGTGAGTGGTCTCATGTCCAGGCTGCGCTCGGTTAGAGTGGGGTCAGGTCATGGACTGCTCATGGTGTCATGTGATCTTAGGTGGGGGGAGGCAGCCTGTGGAGAAGACCCTGTGACCCGTATGCATCACTCATAGCCTTTAGACTCGGCAGCTGGAAGCTGCAGAGGCCTTGTGATGAACACAGCTGTCCCTGACCCCAGTCTTGATGAGGGTGTCATGTCCCTGATGGTGTCACATCTCAGGGTTAATCTTCTTAGGAAAAAAAGGTGAAATCATTGACCAACTAAACCGTGGACTAACTGAAGGATGAATCGGATGCAAGGATCGGCCGTCAGAGAGGCGGAAGGGCATAAAGATGCGAAATTTAGACAGACATTAGCGCAAGTAGACAAAGAACGTGATTGATCGGCGGACACAGCCAGGGTGCTGAAGCTTTCCTGTGTTAGTGTGGACAGTGTCAGTGTTGGTTTGTGTCTCTCTCTTTCTCTGGTTCTCTCTCTCCCTCTCCCACTCAGCCGAGGCCCAGTGAAAGCAGCCTCTGTGTGTGAACACATACTTTCCTGTTGACCGCAGTCCTTTCATTACGTCCATGCAGAGAGACGCTTACCTCTCCTCTCATTAAACTCCAGCATTAGTGACAGAGCTTTTTTGGAACCATTCTTCTTCCTCAGAGATGGTGGGCTTGGGAGAGTTTTTTTTTTTTTTTTTTGTGGCGTGCCAGTTGATGTGGGCGTCAGAATCTCCGTATAAAAATCATTAGGGGGAGAAAAGGGGCCCGTGTTTATTTTGCCATCTGCCATCATTCTGGGCCCGCCGCCCAGAGCGGACCATGAGACACCCTCAAAATGAACGTGATTATTTACTTTCATCTTGTCTCCCTCTCACCCTCTCTCTCTCTCTCTCTCTCTCTCTCTCTCTCTCTCTCTCTCTCCACTCCCTCCATCAGAGCCACTTACCATAGTCACACAGGACACTTGTTCTGTCCGGCTGCGTCGTGTGGCAGCGCGGTAGTCCAGCTCCACCCTGTGGCCGCGCGGGGCCGGTGCGAGCTTGGCGGCACACGCTGTGATCTTGGAAAATAACTTCTAAGAAGTGGCATTCCCATCCTGTTTTTCCTCTTCAGGCATTGCGTAACCGCGCTGCAGACGGTGACGGCTGCCACAAGACATGCACACATTTCCTGCTGGCTGAGTCGTAACGATGAGAAGCTCTTACAGCGGGGCTGGCTTTGCTGCCCCGGGAGCGGCACGGAAGCTGCGAACCTTTCTGAGCGCGCTTAACACGTGCCGGATCGTCTCGGCGAACTCGTTGACTTGCTCGAAGGTCGCGACTCGATAGTTGAGCGGAAGCATCGACAGGACCTCTGCGTCTCGCGAGCCGAATGGGGAATAATTGGGAGAGTAGAGTACTGACAGAAGCCCGGCTTTGCTGTGTGGCGGTGTGGCGCGGTTTTGTTGCCGCTTGGTGCTGGCTGGTTTTCTTGGCAGCGTGCGGCAGACGGCTGCAGGGGGTCAGGGTCTGCTGGGTAATGACGCTTCGCTGAGGTGAGGTTAGGTAGATAAAAGCCTGAGAGAGAGAGAGGGAGAGAAGGGACAGAGAGACAGAGCGAGCTGGCGCTGGCTCAGGGGAAGACCGGGACTCAGGTCAGAGGGGATGTTGTTGTCTGGGGAGCAAGTCTGTGGTCGCATTTGTTCCAGTGAACTCCTCCTCTGACTTTTGCTTAGTTCCAGGAAAAAAAACAAAACATTTAAAGAAGTAACTTCTGCCGCTTACAGAAGTTTCTTGGACCTGACTGGACCCCTGTGCTAACTGCTCAGCCCTAGTATGGCTGACATAGGTGGCTAACGCTTTGCAGACGTGAAAACACCCCACAGTGTGGACTCATTTAGTTTCCTGGGTAGCAGTGTAGCATGAGTAGGCATAAGTAGGGCTATAGCGCCCTTGGGCAAGGTACTGAAACTGAATAGCTTCAGTCAGTATTCCCAAAATCCAAGTTGATGACAAGTATTTAACTGTGTAAGCCGCCGCTTTGGATGGGAGGGTCTGCTGAGCGAATGATGTAATGTTATAATTTACTTGAGTGCTGAGGCATCTTCTTTTGTCCCTGTGGGTGAGTTATGTGCTGCATAGTTCTGGCTCTCATTGTGTGTGAATAGGAGCCCGTTCCTGCAGTCTGCCTGCTGGCTGAAGCACTCCGCAGCACTCCCTGTTGTGTGAATACAAGACTGTACACAGGAAGGTGGAGTGGGGCCAAAAATGAGCAGGTATTTGCTGTGTTGAAGGGCGCCATCTGCTGGACATTGTGCTTCACTGCAGCTTTGTCTATATGGAGGGAGGTCAGGAGAGATCCTGCCTGGATCAGCTTAGAGCAAGCACCGCCCCATTTGCTCATGCTTGTAACGTGACCCAGACGCTGATTATTGTGAGTGGAGAGGAACGGACGGTCAAATATAAGTAAGCCAATTCCTGCGCTCGAACGCCCACTGATACGTATACTGCACCCGCTGTGGAGTCCCCTTGTCTGGCCTTGTCGGGTGTCAACCTCATCACACACATCTGAGCCAATTAGCATTGCTGATAGGGTGTAATAGTTCACACAATGGCACGTCAAACGCAACAGGGCTGATCCTTTCATTATGTTACGAGCGCTCCCGTGGCAAGTTATCCAATTATCCAATTAGCGGAGAGCAGACAGCTTAGCTCTGCGTGTGTGCGTGCGTGCGTGTGTGCGCGTGTGTGTGTGCGTGTGCAAAACTGCTGTGTTTACTGGATTACTCCTGTGATGTATCCAGCTACAAACCGCGCCGTTCAAACCGTGTTTGTTTGTGGTAGCGCCGCTCTGATCGCTCGGTACACAACTGCAAATGCGCTCTCTGTGAAGGCTCACATGCACTTGTTGGTAATGCTGAGAAATCTGAGCCATCTGGGTGCAGAATGTTCGGAAGCTAATGAGCCTCTCTCTTATTCACTAGAAAGGCTTAACCGGGTCTGTCTCTCATGCGTGTTTGCGCAGTTATGGAGATTTATGTGTTCTGTCTCACGGCTTAGTGGAGGATGGTCTCTATTTTCTCTTACCACATGCTTTTGAAAAGGGTTCATTGAGTTCACAATGGGAAGGTTGTGGCTCAAGTGTTAGGCTGATGGCTCAATACGACGTCTCGGACACCACCCTCACAGTTTGTGAATATGGGCTTCTAAGACACATTGGCATGTCGTTGACTAATGATAATGAGTATGACTTATAATCTGGCTTTTTAATGTCACAAAGCATGTGTATTCAGTTGGTTCTCTTTTATTAGACGTAACTCCGCTCTCAGCAACTGCCGCCAATGTCTGTTCCTGCTGTTCATCATATTTATTGAATGCTTTAGAAGGGGATCATCTGATTATTGGGATTTAACTGTATCTGTCCAGGCATTTGGGGAGAAGAATTGCTGAGGCAGAGATAATATTTGGCTCATGTTTGTTGTCATCTGAACTTTACCAAGGAGAATTTGTGCCGGTGCAGGGATGATCATGGGGTTTGCAGTTGTGCGTTACCTCTTAAACTTGGGGATCAGGACTCAGAGTTGGAGTTGTGTGTTGTGTGAAAGTGGAGTCCGCTGGAATTGAAGTCTACTGGAGTTTGTTGAGGCATGCTATAGTCTGCCGGAGTTCTCTGGAGTCCCCTGGAGTCCCCGGGAGTCCATTGGAATCCGGCTGAGTCAGTTAGAGTCTGCTGGAGCCTACTGAAGTCTGCTGGGGTCCGCCGTCTGCAGAATCTCTGCACGAGGATGACATGTCCCTCTACGCGCGCAGCCATGTCCGTAGCTTTTCTCTTTCCTCTCTTGCCTCAGGCCTTTCCTGCAAATGGGAGGTGGTCCCTGCGGATGGCGGGGAGGGGAGGGGGGGGGGGGGGCTGGCGCAGGAAGGTGACTAACAGTTTCCTCAGCTCCTGAATCTTACCGGATGTGCGGATGCATGCCTGTATTTGTGTTCGCGTGTGTCCACGTACGTGCCCGCGCTCGCGGGGGGGGGGGTTTCTCGCCCCGGCCCCCGCCTTTTCCTCCCGCGCTGATGTTTCCGCGACTCTGGTCCTCACTCCCGCTGTTTCTCTTTCTGTCTCTGTCTCTCTGTCCCGAAGCTGATTGACACGTTCGCCCTGGAGATCGGGGAGCTGAAGCAGGAGATGGTGCAGACGGCCATGCCCGCGGAGAGAGACCCAGAGGCGGTGGGCCTACAGGGGTAAGTGCAGCTCCTCTCCCCCCTCTCCCGGCCACTCCGCTGACCACTCTCATCTCACTGCCGCTGTAGCGTCAGACTCTCGCTCTTCCCTCACAATGTAGTCACATTTCCATTTTATTTTATCTTCCCAGCACTGGGTCAGTGGGGCTGGAGCACTTTCTTAGGTGAGGAGCAGACAGGGGTCTTTGCTTTTCCCATTAAGACAATGATTTGTAATGGATGTCAATGTGTGAATTGAACTAAGAGTCGCTAAGATGGCGCAGCATTTGTTCAAGCTTTAAATGGAGGCATGTTCCTTCTCTTGTTAGTCTCAAAGTCAGCCACCCACAGATGTGCTGTTATTATAGGTTAGTCATTCCACGTTGGTTTGGTTGTTTTTTTCACTGATGGTCCATGTGCTGTAAAGGTAGCTGAAAGGGGAGTCCGCTTAGTCATAACATTTGTCATGCTGGAATCCCCATGGAACAGTTCTTAATGAGGTCGGAATGTTTTTACCCCTGAGGGAATGTTCCAGCAACACAGTAAAAGTGTTTTCAAACGGAATGTTGGGGGTATTTTGGGTTCCTTTTCATTCTTTTCTGGGTCTCCTGCTCCTGCTCGCATACGCTTTGCTGTGTCTCTTGAAGAGTCAGAAGAGTGTTAAGAAAGGGGAGTCTGTCTGGTGTCTGTGCCTCTGAGTCAAAACAGTTGTAAGGCACTACAAAGCCACAGACACTCGTATGGGCAAAAGATTGAGGAAAAGAAAAGAGTGAATGACAAGATATTTTGACCTTATAGCCTGTTTCACAGACAAGGATTAAACTTAGCTGTAGGCTAAGACATTTTGATGGATATTTCCACTTCATAGTCTAGGACTAGGCTTTGTCAGTGAAACTAGCCCTATGGCACCTGGTATTTACACAGGCTTGCCGCCAAAAAAGTGTGTTTTGGGTCTGCCGCAGATTACAAACACTGTCCTTTAAGTGATCTTAGTGTGGGCCCCTCATCCTTATCACACAAATGATGATGGGGTGTTAACGCGGTTGCGATCAGGCTGTAAACCACGTTTTGTGTGAAAGCAGTGCCCCGCTTCCTCTCTCAAGAAATCAGCAGTCATGGAAGGGACCGGTCACAATTCGCTTCACAGCAAATGTGCGTATGTGAATAGGATTTTGGAGGGAAATTTCTGGAAATGCAGTGCCTAACTTCAGACTGTAAAGTATGTGACATACCAGTGTTGGTTTACTGTCCACCACAACCCCACTCAGAACTCTCCGCATGCTTGACTGTAAGGTGTGTTGGTGTTTGTGTGTGCGTGTATGTGTTCGTGTAGCGTGTTTACATAAATGAAACCCTTTTCCCACAATTACAACGGCTTTACTCTTATGCTCTTGATTTGACAGACCTGCCAAGTATTTTCTTCCTTAAAAAAGAACTACATTATAGTACTCTCACATCAATACACACAACCACCCACCTCAACTCATACATCTCCCAAAATCAAGGAGAAGGGGGAACACATTGTCATCCCCCTCCCCCATCCCCCCATATGATATCATTTGTACATAACTTTCATTGTGCTGAAATTTATATTTTCCATCATTTGGAAGCTCTGCGGATATGCGCAGTGTAACTGCCAGCAAAGCAGTTTTCTAATTAGGATATGAGTTGATTAGAATCTGGGCAGGGTGGAGAGTGGGGGCTGGTAGGACCACATGTCCCTGTCTGTAGCTGAGCGGCCCGGATGTCGATGAGAGTGGAGACAGTACACTGTGTTTTGGTGTCCATGAGTCAGAGCCTTTGTCCCCCTGGGGATTCTTTGTTTGTTTATAACATTTCCTTTCAGGAACATGAAATTCCCTACTTTTCTCAAACATCTAAACTCTTGAAGAAATTTAAACAACTAAAATCCTTGAAGCTTGGCAAGCAGAATTTTAACATTCTCGCTGTATGTTCATGTTTTACCATTTGGTCGTTTTAGCCAAGCGTAGAGGAGATGTGAAAACAATGCTGTGTAATGTTAACGTGATCATTTTAAGATGTGATCTGCTTGCTAGATTTACAAGCAGTTCTTTCTCTATCCCTTGTAGAGGGACATACCCCAATTCTGAAGTACATGTTACATTACATTATTGGCATTTTAGCAGATGCTCTTATCCAGAGTAACTTACATAAGTTATTTTTTTAACAATGTTATCCATTTATGCAGCTAGATATTTACTGAGGCAATTGTGGGTTAAGTACCTTGCCCAAGAGTACAGCAGCAGCAGTGTCCCATTAGGGATTCAAACCGGCAACCTTTCAGTTACGAGTCCTGCTCCTTAACCTCCATGCTACACTGCCGCCCTCATATTTAGCAGATGCTCTTATCCAGAACGACTTACATCGGTCACAGTTTTGCCCTTCTAGCACAGTTTTATCTGTACTAGAAGGGCTCAGATGCAGCTATCTCCATTAGACTAACATGAAGCTGCAAATTAAGCCCTGTTCACAGTGGGGGAATATGCCATTATGACATCAGCTCTGAGGCGTTTTCAGTTTTGGGAGTTAATCTGTCATATCAGCACAACGCAGACCTAAATTATGCCCTCTCTACCATCCCAATGTGAATTGCGGTCTTAAACACTTAAACACTTACAGTGTTTAGTTTGGCGTATGTTAAAATAGGTTCAAAAGACAATATATACTACATAGTTTCATATATCTATCCTGTACTTCCTATTGTCAACTGAGGCTGTGGGAGAAATTACCCTGGGGCCAGTATTTCTGCAATATCTGGCACTCAGGCAGACATGCACAACTGCAGTATAGATCATTGGCCAGACTGGAGAGTTTCTCTTCCTCACAAATTCTCTCCTTCCTCATAACCCAGAGGTTCGAAATGTCCCTCTCCTCTACTCCTCTATGTCCCACTCGCAGCTGATAACAAATACGGCTTCCATTAAACTCAGCCAAAGTTCTCAGATGCAGCGTATTGCAAGTACAGAGATGAGCAGCATGTTGATCCCCAACGAGCAATATCGCATGTGAAGGAGCGACAATAATATTTAAACAGACTTCCAATGTAAATAGGGACATGCCGTCTTAACTGCCATTACAAAATCTGTGTACAGAAAATACTGGTTTTCATTTAAGCACGCTATCTGGCAGGGTTCCTTTTTCACCTTCACAATGTGAAAATGGCTTCAGGACTCATGATAGCCATGATATGTTACATATGTGTACTTATGATAATGACATCACCACAAAAGGCCTTTAGAAATATTTTACTATTGATAAAAGTAGTTTTAATTTTGCTTTTTAATTGTGCTGTTCATACTATATGAGTATCTTTTACTGTGATTGAATATCTACATCATGCCTGCAAAGTTTAAATGAAATAAGATGAATAAAATTAAATAACTTGAAGCAATTTTTTCCATTCCCGAAAATTTGATGTATCAGTAACGTCTATCGAAATGAAGCAGACATGGGACACT